>NW_024420103.1:0-13070 GCF_014898765.1 Herpailurus yagouaroundi | reverse complement strand
AAAAGCTTCTGCACAGCAAAGGAAACAACCAACAAAACTAAAAGGCAACCAACGGAATGGGAAAAGATATTTGCAAATGACATATCGGACAAAGGGCTAGTATCCAAAATCTATAAAGAGCTCACCAAACTCCACACCCGAAAAGCAAATAACCCAGTGAAGAAATGGGCAGAACACATGAATAGACACTTCTCTAAAGAAGACATCCGGATGGCCAACAGGCACATGAAAAGATGTTCAGCGTCGCTCCTTATCAGGGAAATACAAATCAAAACCACACTCAGGTATCACCTCACGCCAGTCAGAGTGGCCAAAATGAACAAATCAGGAGACTATAGATGCTGGAGAGGATGTGGAGAAACGGGAACCCTCTGGCACTGTTGGTGGGAATGCAAATTGGTGCAGCCGCTCTGGAAAGCAGTGTGGAGGTTCCTCAGAAAATTAAAAATAGACCTACCCTATGACCCAGCAATAGCACTGCTAGGAATTTATCCAAGGGACACAGGAGTACTGATGCATAGGGACACTTGTACCCCAATGTTCATAGCAGCACTCTCAACAATAGCCAAATTATGGAAAGAGCCTAAATGTCCATCAACTGATGAATGGATAAAGAAATTGTGGTTTTAATACATAATGGAATAGTACGTGGCAATGAGAAAAAATGAAATCTGGCCTTTTGTAGCAATGTGGATGGAACTGGAGAGTGTGATGCTAAGTGAAATAAGCCATACAGAGAAAGACAGATACCATATGGTTTCACTCTTATGTGGATCCTGAGAAACTTAACAGGAACCCATGGGGGAGGGGAAGGAAAAAAAAAAAAAGAGGTTAGAGTGGGAGAGAGCCAAAGCATAAGAGACTATTGAGAACTGAGAACAAACTGAGGGTTGATGGGGGGTGGGAGGGAGGAGAGGGTGGGTGATGGGTATTGAGGAGGGCACCTTTTGGGATGAGCCCTGGGTGTTGTATGGAAACCAATTTGACAATAAATTTCATATATAAATAAAAAAAAAACAAAAAAAAAATAAAAAAGAAGAGGAAGCACCATTTATTACAAAAAAAAAAAAAAGATGACTGTGAGTTTTGTTTGTTTGTTTTTAATCCAAGTTAGTTAACATAGTGTCAGGAATAGCATTTAGTGGTGCATCACTTACATATGACATCCAGTGCTCATCTTGACACGTGCCCTCCTTAATGCCCCCTCACCCCTTTAGGCCATCCCCCCACCCAACACCCCTCCAGCAACCCTCAGTTGGTTCTTTGTATTTAAGAGTCTCTTATGGTTTGCCTCCATCTCTGTTTTTATCCTATTTTTGCTTCCCTTCCCCTATGTTCATCTGTTTTGTTTCTTCAGTTCCACATATGAGTGAAGCCATATGACATTTGTTTTTCTCTGACGGACTTATTTCACTTAGCATAATACACTCTAGTTCCATCCACGTCGTTGCAAATGGCAAGATTTCATTCTTTTTGATCATTGAGTAATATTCCATTGTATGTGTGTGTGTGTATATATATATATATATATATGCATACTATATCTTCTCTATCCATTTGTCAGTCGATGGACATTTGGACTCTTTCCAAAATTTGGCTATTGTCGATAGCCAAACATTGGGGTGCATGTGCCCCTTCGAATCAGCATTTTTGTATCTTTGGACAAATACCTAGTAGCGCAATTGTTGGGTCATAGGCAGTTAACCCTCTTCTTTGATCTTTAAGGAGAGAAGGGAATGCATTCAGAGGCATTGTGGTTTAACGTGTAGATTCTGGATTGGAATCTGATTTATGCAATTCATATCTTTATGATCTTAAATAAAGAAATTCACATTTCTGTGTAGTTTCCCCTTCTGTAACACGACATAGTGGTGGTAAGGCTGACTTTTGAACAACACGGGTTTGAACTGCACAGGTCTACTTGTAGAGTTTTGTTTTCCATTAATACAGTAGAACACAGTAGTGTATTTTATCTTATGATTTTCTCAATAATATTTTTTCTCTAGCTTACTTTATCATAAGAATACAGTCTATAATACATACGACATGCAAAATATGTGTTACTCAAGCGTTTATGTTATTGATAAGGTTCCTGGTCAGTAATAAGCTATTAAGTTTTGGGGGGGGTCAAAAGTTATACATGGATTTTCAACCGTAAAGGGGTCAGCACCCCTAAACCTGCATTGTTGAAGGGACAACTGTATCTCCCTCATGAGGCTGTTGGCAGGACTGAATTAATTTAGATAGTATGCTTAGAATGGTGTTATTAGGGTGTTTATTATCATTGCATTATTACCTCCCGAGGAATAGCCATGCTGCTTAGCATTAAATATGTTATTACAATGAATCCCCAAGGCAACCATCTGAGATAGGTATTAGTTCAATAGGTGAAGTCATGGCCCTGTGAGGTGGAACGCTTTGTTTAAAGTCACACGGCTGGGAAATGAGAGGGCTGGTATTCCAGCCCAGTTCGATTAACCACAGAGCCCATGCACTGTCTGTGATGATTCACGCGCTTCTGAGCTTCACCAATTATACACCCAGACTGGGTCTAACAATGTATGCTGTGCTAATTGCTTGAATAACTAATAAGACAGCACACTTTCCCTTGAATACTTTCATGTAGAGTGTTTGCCTTCTATATCTTTTTTCATTAAGAAGTTCAAATGTGAAGTCAAATGGAGAATGTTTAAGATTAAGTTACAGGACTCGTAGGACTAAGTTAAAATTTTTTGTTTTTCCTGCTGCCAGGCACTGGGTAGAAAAGCCGTAGACATTTTATTTCTTATCTCTCTCCTGTGGGCGCCAAGCGGGTGAACCTTATATGAGCTTGTAAACTCGGAGTGAGTGTGTGTGGCCATGTGGAACATTGAATGTTAGTGGAGGTGGGAGTAGGAAAAGGAAAAATATAATTAATTGTTACCAGAGGGAAAAGGTGAACTGGGTGGAGGTTCAGAATGGCTCACCTGGATCTTTGACTCAAGGGACTTAATGAGTTTCTGCAACGCCTTCTGATAAAAGGTTGGCCAAGGAGACGGCATTTTGTTCAGGGAGTAACCACTCCAATGGCCTTGACTGCTATTTAGAAGCAGTGACTGCCATTTTGCAAAATGATGATTCAGAGTTTGAAAAGCAAAGGGGGAACGACTCACCTTAACTGGGCTGCTGACTTAGGGTTCTATATGGCACAAGCAGGAGCCTATTAACCCATCGAGAATTAAAAAAAAAAAAAAAAAAAAAAATAGAATTTGAAAAATACCCGGGAGCTAAACCATGTTCTGAAAGTGGGGCAAAACAGCCCAGAAGTTAAAAAAAAAAAAAAAAAAAAGATCAAAGTTGAGGAAACAAGACTTCGTTAGAAAATCCTCCAACCCAAACAATTAAAAAACAGGTGATGGCAATAATGGGCTTGCCTTCCTGTGGAAATAATGGATTCAACAAGCATTTGTGAAACCATAATGATGTGTCCTAAATCACCGTGAATGTAGCTGAGTTGTAATCACCTATCTGGTGGGCTGAACTTGGGAGATATCTCTTGCTATTAATTTTTCAGCTACTTCAAAATCTCTAATTCCATGTGGTAGGTGTCCAAAGGAGGAAAATGGGATGGCCCTACTCACCAGAGGTGTCTTTCTAAAATAAAACAGTTGTTTTGAGGCTTGTCTTAAAAAGCCCTGATGGTTTGTGTTTGCAAAATACAGTCTGGGCTTGTTAGCACCACAGACTGATCTTTTGAAAAACTCACGATGGCTAATTTTTTATTTTGTACCTTACCGCTTCTTCCTGTGAACGCCATACTCTAATTACCCTGGGATATTTGACCCTCCCAGGCCACCATAATCGTTCTTGGGCTTTTTGGCCTTTTGGCACGGAGTATAATTCTCAATTTTTGCCATGAGAGAAACTTCAAGTTTTCTTCAGGAGGTGGATCTGCAGATCTTCCAAAAAAGGCCATGTTTTGGCTGTATGTATTTCTTCCTGTGCCCATTTAGTAATTTCGCAAAACATATTTTTGTGTGGTTACATAGCAGTGTGCAGATATCGAAATTTATTTCTTTAAGACTTAGGGAGTTGCCATTTTTTTCCTTTATAAATTAATCACTATAGTTGACCTTGCGCATAAATCTCTCTGAGCTTCATTGATACTCTTGATCTTTCTTGACTGTTTTTTAAAAATAAAATTTATTGGCAAGTTGGCTAACATACAGTGTATCCAGTGTGCTCTTGGTTTTGGGGGTAGATTCCCGTGGTTCATCACTTACATACAACACCCAGTGCTCATCCCCACAAGTGCCCTCCTCAATGCCCGTCACCCGTTTCCCCTCTCCCCCTCCTCCCTATCCACCCTCAGTTTGTTCTCCGTACTTAAGAGTCCCTTATGGTTTACCTCCCTCTGTTTGAAACTATTTTTCCCTTTTCCTTCCCCCATGCTCTCTGTTAAGTTTCTCAAGTTCCACATACAAGTGAAAACATACGGTATCTGTCTTTCTCTGACTGACTTATTTCACTCAGCACAATACCCTCCGGTTGCCTCTCCATCTGTGTTGTTGCAAATGGCGGGATTTCATGCTTTCTCGTTGCCAAGTAGTTTTCCATTGTGCATAGAAACCACATCTCCTTGATCCATTCATCAGTGGATGGACGTTTGGGCACTTTCCGTAATTTGGTTATGGTTGAAAGTGCCGTTATAAACAGTGGGGTGCATGTGCCCCTATGAATCAGCACTTACAGGAGACATTTTTAAAAGCCAAATGACTAGACTGAAGAGTTTTAATACTTTCATACCCTTGGTCCTGCCACCAAGTTGTTTTCTGTAAATGTAGGTCTAGTGACATCTACCAGTGACATACCAGTATGTGTTCCAACAGCTGCACCCCCTGTGGGGTCTCAGTCTTAGAAAAAAGAAAAAAAAAGAAAGAAATAAAACTTCATGTTTTGTAAGCAAAAGTGATGTTTGTGTTTAATATTTATCTTGCTGGTTCGTAGTGAGGCCAAAGCTATTTTTCTATAATTCATGGATATTTGAACTCCTTCTTTCCTGTGTTGGCTTTTCTGGCCACTTGCCCATTTTCCACTGGACAGTGTATATCAGTCCACTGTAACACTCCAATAAGAAAAAAAAAAAATCCATTGAGCTCTTACAGTCTCCGAGCTGCTTTGCATTGATGATCTTTCCTAACAACCCCATGAAGTATTACACCCAATTTAGGGATTGGCACACTGAGGTTGAGGTTAAATAAGTATGTAGGGTCACATAGTCAGGAAGGGATGTGGAAGAAATACAAATCCCAGCAGCCTTCACTCTTCTCACATACTCTAAGTGGAGGCACGCAGCACTTCTGAGTCAGGCATGTTGAAATACTATGTATATTTAGTGAAGCTCATCCTTTTTCGGAGTACAGCTGTGTGCGTTCGACAGTGTAGGTGGCCATGCAATCCATCAGAGCCCAGATACAGAATGCGTCTGTCACCCAGCACCTTCCCTCAGGCCTGTCGCTCTACCCTATGGCCAGGTAACCACCGATCCGTTTCCTGTTAATATGCTTTGGGCTTTTCCAGAAAATCATATAAATGGGCTGATACAGTATACAGCTTATTAGCCTGCCTTCTTTCACTTAGCATCTTGCTCTTGAAACTCTTCCTGGTTGTTGCATGCATCAGTTTATTGCTTTTCACTGTTACGTAGTATTCCATTGTATGGATGTAGCAGCAATTGTTTTGTTGTGGCTTCTCTTTTATACACGTACCCCCCTGGGAGGACAGGTAGTGTCCCGTTCCTCCTTACGGTCTTGTCTTAACACAGCCCTTGGCACACAGCCTGGTCCTTAGATGTCCACTGTGTGGATGAAGTTGTAAGGGATCATGGTGATGATGCGCATTGTCATCGATAGTAAAGTAAATGAAAGTTATGCAGATTTTAGGTATCTTCCTCTGCCAATTACCCTAATAAAACACGAAGCCATATTTAAAAAAAACTATTGAGGACTGGACTGTAGGGGGATGTGTATTCGCATGTGGCTGTCATTGGTGGCATTTATAAATTGGTTTAATCTTGCTGGCCACAAACCCAGAATGATGTCATAAGAGCTATACATTTTTCTAGGCCTTGAGACCATCATTTAATTGTTAGGCATGTGTACAAAAGAGAAATTTGAGTGAAGACATTCACAGCAGCACTATCTATAAGGCCCTTATATTTTAAACTATCAAAACATCTCCAAATTAGGAAATATGTAAGCTAACTACAACATGACAGCATAAATGAATACTATGTAGATTAAACATGAAATAATATGACCACTGTTACATCCCAACCTATAAAAATAAGGGAAATCAATATGGTTTAAGATCAGTAAGTTTTAGTAATTTTTTAAATGTGTAAATATGTCATCTTATAATTTTAATGTTTATTTTTGAGAGAGAGAGAGAGACAGAGTGTGAGTAGGGCAAGGGCAGAGAGAGAGAGGAAGACACAGAATCTGAAATATATATATATATACACACACACACACACACACACACACACACACACACACAGTTTTACCAGCTTACTGGAATAAGCTTACTGGAACATTATTACTAAAGTAAGACAAAGAAAAAATCTCATTGTGGCAGTGATCATTCTGATGTTCATGTAGATAGCTATGTTGGAACAAAAGAACATTTGGAGCACAAACCACAGTGTCTGATATTGTGGTGAAGGCAGTGACTATCTATATAAAATCAAAAGAAAATGGAGTTAATTTTACAGATTTTTTGGGTCAGCTGCCTTATCTGCTTGCTGCTTCTTTTCTCATAAACGCATTTACCTTAGTTACTGGACATTCTGCCTGGAATGGTTTAAACAAATTAAATATGCATTTTAATAAAAAATAAATAAGAAAATGGGATCTGTGTAGTATACTTTGAACGGTCTGACGCTTGCTTGAATATTTGTTTGTTATTTGATTCTAGGTCCTTTGTCCTTGGAAGACTGCTAATTTGGTGAATGCCATTCAAATGTATTCTAAGTAGAAAGCTGCGAAATGACATTACCTACGAATATTCATGCTAAGCACACAGGATGTATGACTGTAAATCTAAAATACTGGATGATCTAGCTCTATGCTTTTGACTCTAGCTATTTCAAAACATGTTTCAAGCATTTGAAAGAGATTTCTGTCTACACTGGTATAGTCCATTTTCACTGTCATTGATTGGCCATCAGATATGTCATTTGTTTCGGCGATTATTTCTTTTGTAATATACCCTTGTACAGAGCCAGTAGGAATCTTACAAATCCTTCTCCTAATAGGTGAATAACCTAATGTATTAAGAATCGCTTGTCCGACATGAACGGGAGAGCCCCGGATTAGGGAGAAAGCACATCTTTGGCTTAAAAGTCCTGCTTGGCTCTCGGTTGGGCACGTTGCTCTCTACCTCTCTGTCAGGGAACACTAAAGTTCCTTGCCAGATGGAAGTATAATGAACAGCCCGTGTTACGAGACAGTGAATGCAGAAAGATGTGCGGCGATGCACGATCGACAGAAGCTTGGGTTTGTGAACACTGGACGGAATGACAGCACAGCCTAAATCACCTTTAGTGGGCAGCATCTGAGTGCTGGTGAACGTAGGGAGTCAGGGAGAATTGAAGGTCTAAGAACAGAGGAGCTGACCCAAGGCGTTCAAAGTTGATGTTGAGAGATGCTATATACACAGCACCTCAACAGTCAGTTTTGACTATGGCGTTCTGAAAAGTGGAAACGATACACGTTCATTTAGTAGACACATTGAGAAGGTGTGCAGAGTAAGGACTGACCAGAACATATAGACTTAAGATGTCTTGAAAGAAACATGATTCCTAACATCCAACAGAGCAGAAGGGTAGACTAGCTCAGGATGAAGAAAAGTAGGTGGAGAGGAAGGGAGAATAACTTACTTATTTTCTTTATTGAGAGCATATTATGTATCAGATACCATGGTTGGGCTCAGGGGACAGGAGTAACTGAAACAACTTGGTGAAAGATTGGTCCTGTTCTGAAGGAGGTTTCAAACTACTGGGTTGTATACACAAGAAGAAGGTAATTAGAGGACAGTGAGAGAATGCTCAGTTGGGTAGGTATAGCATGCTACCCAGTCAGTTTTAAGAAGAGAGTTAATAGAGAGATCCTTCAGGGGACATTGACATCTATGTTGAGACTTCAAGGGAGGAAGGGTATGATCTGGGTGGGGAAGGCCCTGACTTCACGTGAAGGAGTTGGATGCATGGTTCTTTTTACACCCCCCTGGTGGATGGAAATGGGGAGCCAGTGAGGTTGGCACTGGAGTGAAAAGGATTGATAGGACTTGGTTTGTGTCTTTTAAAAAAATTTTTTTTCAACGTTTATTTATTTATTTGGGACAGAGAGAGACAGAGCATGAACGGGGGAGGGGCAGAGAGAGAGGGAGACACAGAATCAGAAACAGGCTTCAGGCTCTGAGCCATCAGCCCAGAGCCTGACGCGGGGCTCGAACTCACGGACCGCGAGATCGTGACCTGACTGAAGTCGGACGCTTAACCGACTGTGCCACCCAGGCGCCCCAGGACTTGGTTTGTGTCTTAAAGGGATTCTTCTGGTCCAGAATGGACAATGCGTTGAAGGGAGGCAAACCTGATCATGGGGAATACACTTAGAAGGCAGTGATGGTGATGTAAAGCAACGGAGAGCTAACCCCAGGTCTTGGACATGCAGGTTCATGGAAGCCTACGAACTGATGAGAAGGGAAAGAGACAGAATTAGCAGGAATGAGTAAGTCTTGAAGAAAACTGAGGCCGAGGATGGCTTCTCAGTTTTTGGTTTTGGCTACCGTGTGGATGGCTGTGCATGTCTTGAGATGGACAACATAGAAAGAGTTGCTATTTTCAGGACGGGAAGTGTGAGAGGGAAGAGATGGCAAGTCAGGTTTGGTTTTCTTCATTGTGAGAGTCTTGTGGGACCTCCAAATGGAATTGTCTCAGAGGAAGTTAGCAACGAAGAAATGGTAAAGATCTGGACTTAAGAAAATGGCGTGTGGGTCAGAGGACTGCAGAAGAACACTGGAAGACGGAAGAGATATGGAGCCCAATTATGAATTCAGAGACGTTATGTATACTGATGTAGGGTGCCAGGAACTCTGAAGAGGACTGATTGGTATTTTGGGAGGGTTGCTTTATATCTATCGCTAAGAATCAGACCAGTAATAGTGCTTAAAGAAAAATTTAGAAAGAAGTCATGGTGGCCACTGGCTCAAAACTACTGACTAGAACAAGGAAGGCATCTCATTTTGGTGCTGTCATTCATTTTACACCAATCATTAGCTAGTTCTAGAAATCCTCCAGCTTTCATCTGTAAACTAAGAACAATAACCTGATCTACAGCACTGTATAAAGTTGATCACAATATACCTTATTTTTAAATATTTTTTAAATATTTATTTATTTTTGAGACAGCGACACAGACAGAGCATGAGCAGGGGGAAGGACAGAGAGAGAGGGAGACAGAATCCGAAGCAGGCTCCAGGCTCTGAGATCATGACCTGAGCTGAAGTCGGATGCTGGACCGACCGAGCCACACAGGCGCCCTGTCACAATATACCTCAAAACTAACAGCGGTGTTCATACTTTTAGGAACTCTTTATAAAGACACTTGATATGGGATTTCTAAAGGTAGTGTTTCTTTCACCTAACAATGACCATTCATATTTGTAAGGTAAATAATTTTGCACAAACACTTTCAAAGACATTACTTTACTTGGCTCCCACAGTCATCCAGTGAAATAGGTAAGAAAGTCATTTTATTTTGAAGCTTTTATTTTAATCACATGGTGCTCATCACGACAAGCTCACTCTTAATCCCTTTCGCCTGTTTCACCCACCCCCACCCACTTCCCCTCTGGTGACCATCAGTTTGTTCTCTAGTTAAGAGTCTGTTTCTTGGTTTGCCTCTCTCTCTCCCCCCTCCCCCTTTTTGCTTGTTTTGTTTCTTATATTCCACATATAAATGAAATCGTATGGTATTTATCTTTCTCTGACTGACCTATTTTCCTTACAATTATAATCTCTAGCTCCATCCATGTCATTGCAAATAGCAAGATTTGTTTTTATTTTTTTTATGGCCAAATAATACACACACACACACACACACACACACACACACACTTACACACATATACACACACACGTATATCTGCACATCTTCTTTATCTGCCCATCTATTGATAGACACTTGGGCTGCTTCCATATCCTGACTATTGTAAATAATGCTGCCATAAACACAGAGGTGCATGTATCCTTTAGAATTAGTGTTTTTGTATTTTTTGGGTAAATACTCAGTAGTGCAACTGCTGGATCATAGGGTACTTTTATGTTTAACTTTTTGAGGAACCTGCATACTCTTTCCCACAGTGGCTGCACCAGTTTGCATTCTTGCCAACAGTGCAAGAGGATCCCCTCTTTTCCACAGCCTCACCAATACCTGTTGTCTCTTGTGTTGTTAATTTTAGCCATTCTGACCGGTGTGAGGTGGTATCTCATTGTAGTTTTGATTTGCATTTCCCCGATGATGAGTGATGTGGAGCATCTTTTCACGTACCTGTTGGCCATCTGTACTTCTTTGGAGAAATGCCTGTTCCCGTCTTCTGCCCATTTTTCAATTGGATTAATTATTTTTCTTTTTTGGTGTTGAATTGTATACATTCTTTATATATTTTGGCTACTAATCCTTTATCAGATGTGTCATTTGCCAATATCTTCTCTTATTCTGTAGTCTTACTTCTAGTTTTATTGATTGTTTCCTTTGCTGTGGAGAAGCTTTTTATTTAAGAGAGTCATTATTATCCTTCCAGTTTGACAGATGAGTAAAATGAAGTTGGGAGATGAAATGACTTGTCCAAGCTAGCTCCTAAGTGGCAGACTTGGAAATCTCTTTCAGGTTTCTGGACTATACATACGGTTAGTCATCTTACAACTATCACCTGACAGTCCACTGCTCTAGCTTTGTATTCCAAGTGAATGATTTAACTAGATCAGTTCACCTATTCAAATCAGCTAGTATAATCAATATCAGCCACACATCAGGCTGGGCATTTCCCAAGGCTCTGAACAGACATAAAGACAAATACACAACATCCTTGGGAACAGGAAATCTATGTGAGGCATAGGAAGTAGAAATACCTGGTCGGTTAAAGAATGGCCACAGAGATACAAAGTGATAGCAATAAGTCAAGAGATTGTACAATGTGTGGAATAGATGATCAGCACCGTAGGGGTTCAGAGAGGAAGCCATTTGCAAAAACTTTCTGGAGGAAGCAGGACTTGAGTTTCGCTAAGAAGAGGATAAAGAAAAATGAAAACACCTCAAGCCAGGACATGTGGTGAACGATGGCAAAGAGGAGGGAGGGCCAAGACCCAGATGGCTGGAATGCACATTTATGCAATGACGCCATGTTGAAAATATTGTAAAGGGCAAGTGGGCCAGATGTTGGAGAGCTTTGAAATGTTAATCTAAAGGACCCAGAAAAGTTGTGGGGTTTTTTTCCTTAATTATTTCATCAGATTAGCTTTAAAATTACATAATTAGTTCAGTAAAAGATTTCTGAAATTCCACTGTACAGATCAATTAATGCGGTCAAAGGGATCACTTTGCTCATTTTCCTAATCACTGCTTGGGAAAACCCTCGGGCTCTGGCAGAGAGCAACTGCATTTAAGCAACAAAAGTTTAATGCAGGATTTATGTGTTATTTTTTAATTGAATTGCTTGGGTTTTCAGAAAGCAATTTACTAAGGATCTTTGGAAACTGTTTTATCTGCTAATGGAGGCACACTCTTCAAACTTTTCTTGGGACTTTCCTGAAAATTTCTTTGAGGTTCATTCTTTGACACTCACTGGGATCAAGGACTAACACGTTGAAAATAGCAACTTTTTCCAACAAGAGAGAGCGAATGTCAGAAGCTGACCCTAGAGTCAGAAAGTAGGCAAGTCTTTGGCAACGAGTGAAAAATGATTAGCCCACCTGGCAGTTTAAGTCACTTGTTTAAAACACATAAGCAGACAAACACACACCGGTGCTCAAGGGAGCCGCCCCCGAGGCCACTTTTAAATTTTATCAACACCACTATCAGGAAAAGATGATAAAAATAATTTTGTCTTCTGATCATTCCAGTCTGTATTAACATCTTACAAATTATATAGCCAGTAGACAACTTTGGGTTATCTTCTGGAGATATCAGTGATATTACAACACTGAGGATGGCTCACCATGAACAGTGACGAGATGCTAAAAGCTTCTGTACCGACATATGATTAGGTAATGTTCAACATGTGCCAAAAACCTTTAATGCTGATGAATAGTTCTGAGCAGTTAAAAGGAAATGCATTGGCTGCACATTTGCATAGGCTCTGACACATGCATCAGGAAAGACATTCCACAGGCCCAGAGGAGTGCTGTGGCTGGTGGTGCTTCTTTGAAGGAGCAAAGCTTCCCAGCTAGACAAAGGTCTCACTATCGCATGATGAGACCGAGTCAGGTGCTCTTTTGCAAGTAAACTGAGCTAAAGTGGCATCTATGTGTATACATGGCCAATCCTTCCGATTCCAGGAAGAGGTAATTTGTACTGCTAGAGCACATGTAGATTCTTAAGAAGGATGGACTTCATGAAATTCAAACATCAGAGTTGGGGCATCTGGGTGGCTCAGTCCGTTAAGCATCCGACTCTTGGTTTCAGCTCAGGTCATTATCTCACAGTTCGTGAGTTCCAGCCCCGCATGGAGCTCTGCACTGTCCGTGTGGAGCCTGCTTGGGATTGTCTCTCTCTCTCTCTCTCTCTCTCTCTCTCTGTCCCTCCCCCCTCTCTTTCTCTCTCTCTCTCTCTGAATAAACAAATAAACTAAAAAAGAAAAATCAGAGTAGCCGTTTTGACAGATTGTCCCTTTAAAACACTACCCTCATTTTTTCTTTTAACGGCCAGGGTCATATAATACAGGATGATAAAAAAGATTTTGGCTTGAGTTATATGAACTATCTTGCAATTATCCCTGGCATTCAGTAATTCTGAATGAAGACATTAATTTTT
>NW_024420102.1:0-4891 GCF_014898765.1 Herpailurus yagouaroundi | reverse complement strand
GGCGGCGGCGGCGGCGGCACGGGGCGGGGGCGGCCGGGAAGGACAGGAGGTGGCCCCCGGGCGCCCGACCCTGCTCCCCGGCTGCATCTCGGGTGCGTCTGGATTACGGGAGCACCAGCTGCCGGTTAAGCGCAGCACTGAACCCTTCGGAGCTGGGCACGGGGTGGGGGTGGGGGGTTGGTAAGGGGGGGCTCCTCGCGTCCTGGTGGGGTCGCTTCTCGGTGAAGACACCTTCCCCCCGCCGCCACCCCCGGCTTCCTTTGGAGTAGGGGCAGGTTTCAAAAGCTGTGGAAGAGGAGTGGGCGCCGAGAGTAGGAGCGACTCTTTTGTGCCCCCGGCGCGCGCACCCCCTCCCGCCGGGGCAGCACAGACCTACCTCCACCGCCTGCCCGGGGTCTGGTTGCCCTCGGTCGCCACCCGCCGGCCCGGGGACTGGAGTCCGTAGGCTTGGCCGAGGAGCGGGCTCGGGGCCGCCAGGGGGCGCGCGGGGGGCGGGGACCCAAGCCGCGGCGGCAGGGTCCCCAGAGACCCTCCTGCGGTCACGCAGCCGCGAGCCAGCGCACAGAGCCCCCATCCAGATACGCGCGGCTGGAGCAGCGGGCTCCGCGAGGCCGGGGCCGGCGCACCCCGCGCAGGCCCCGGGAGTCGCGCGTCGGGCCCTCCCCCCCCCCCCCCCCGGTCCCGGGGTCGCGCAGTGCCCATGCTTTGTGTCCAGCCTCTGCCCGCCGCGCGCCCCGGCCGGGATACGGTGGGGGGGCACCGGGCTGGTGCAGGTGAGGGGCCCCAGCGGCCCGCCGCCGCCGCCCGTGAATTATGCAGGAGGCTGGCACTGGCGCGCTCGAGTTGCTCAAGTTTCCCTGGCAACTTTCGCCCGGGCATCCCTCCTCCCGGCGGCCGGGCAGCTCCGCCCGCGCAGCCCGCGGCCCAGGCGCCTCCGCAGGGCTGCCGGGGCGCGGGGCGCGCGCCAGGAGACACCGACCGCTCACGCGCCACCCGGGCCGGGGCCGCTGGATTGCGCGAGCAGGTGCGACCCCCGTGGGGGACTTCGCCCGGGTTCGGAGGGTTCGGGGGTCGGGGTGGCCCTTGCCGCCCGCGTTCGGAGGGTGCGGCCCCTCGGTAGACCTCGCCGCCCGGGAAAGGAGGGCGCGGGGGCCGGGGTGGACCTCGGTTTCGGAGGGTGCGGCCCCGCGGTGGACCTCGCCGCCCGGGTTCCACCGCTCTGCGCGGGATGCGAGGGGCGTGCACGCAGGCCAGGTTTAGTGTTTCCATGGGGCTGGGGGCGTCCAAATGGGGTGAGGCCGGTGCTCTTGGCCATGGAGTTCGTGGAGGAGCTTTTAAAGCGACCCTGGGCGGTTGGAAGGCACTTGGGCCGCTTAGGTCGCGGTTCGCGAGGGGGCCTGGGGGGGCCGGCAGCTGTGGGCATGGTCCTGGGAGTCCTCAGAGGCCTTCCAGAAATGAAGTGGTTTCCACGTGGAAATTGGAGGCAGTAAATTGGATGGTTACGGTGACCTCTTTTTTGTTTGAAACTCAAGTTCGAATTAATGAGGTCAGTCCTCTAATTAAATTAAGTTTGGAGAAGCAGAGAGGTAATTTCGGAAGCCCTCCGCTGGGGGATGGCGCTTTGATCTCCACCTGGGACTTGCCCCTCGACTTTACTGACCCGGGCAGGAGTGTATGCTCGGCCCTGGATTCAGCCTTGATCCAGGGGTCCTGCATTAAATGATAATTAGCGGGGGGCGGGGGGGGGGGGGGGGCGCCCCCCACCCAAAACAGCCCCCCCCCCCCCCCCCCGGGAAGCCGCTGCGTTTGGAGACCCGAACTTTCTCGCCACTTGTGCCTGATAACAAGGCTGCACTCGCCTGGAGATTAGTGCCCACTGCGGGGGTCTGGGGTGACTAAGGAGGGAAAGTGAAGGTGACTGCCCTAGTGGCTAAGAAGGGGGAGCCAGTGGAGTTTTGCCCTGGAAGTGCCAATAGCCTTAAGGAGGCCGACAGAGACCCTTGTCTGCACAGGAATTAGGCTGTGTTGAGAGCAGCTGGACGTAAGGCTGCTGGGAAGCAGTCCTCTAAAGGAAACAGGTGCCGTTCCCACGCTGGGAAATTTCTGGTTTTCCAAGAAGGAGAAATTGGATGGAAGGCGCTGTAACTGTTCGATATCAACAGGAATGCTTGATGAATAAGGTGATTTTTGCCTCTAAAGGCAGGTCCCAGTGGGCAGTACTTGGCTGCTTTGAGCAAATCAGCTGTCTGTTGGGAAAGAGGGGTGTCCTCCCGGCCTCTGTCTGCGAGTGTAATTTGCTGGAGAAAAAGCCCGATTCATATTCAGGAGAGTGTCCTAGGGGCTTTCCTTCAGGGCCCCCAGCTGAGGTCCAGGGGTCACCTTGTGCTGGTGACTTGGTCCAGGCCTCTGGATGGGGGGGGGGGCAGGCTAGCTAGAGGGAGCCCTGGCCATCCAGGGTCAAAGGTCAGATGTGAAGAAGGCCACCTGGGGAAGATAAAGCAGCTCTGAGATAGTGTCATATTTTACTCACATCAGTGATGGGGACACAGGTGGAAGAAAAAGCCGAGAAACTAAGAAAAACACACCGGGAGCCACCCGATAGACTGGAAAACACTAGTAAAACCTGATTTTTATGGAGAAGTAATTCGTTATCTTACTGGCTTTATTCTCAAATATGTCAGAGCCCTAATTGAGAGTGTTCTGGAGTCCTTGTTGTCTCTGGTGAGTGATGGGGGTTCCCCAAATGGGGGCCCAGTTTGGGACTTGAGCTGCTAAGGAGGCCGAGATCGGCCTCCGGCTCCAAAGGAATCCTGGGGGTGAGGCTGGGGTTTGCGGTCTACCCTCTGACCCCTGAACTCTCGTTCTCAGGAAATCCCCCCCTCCTGCTGTGTAAAGCTGGAGGCTGGCGAGCTGAGAACCCCGCCCTGGGGAGGCAGCGGGAGGGAGGGGCGTGGCTGGAAACGCTCCAGGAAATGAACTGCGGCGGCCTTCCCGGGAGCCTCCAATTGTCCTCAGCCCCAGGGGGGGATCGTGTGTGACCTTCCGTCCTCAAAGTGATCTCTGCAAACTTACTAATTCTCTGCTTTGACGGAGGGGAGTTCGCAAAGAGGTGGGCAGGAAAGCGCCCCCAACAAGAGCCAGTTTAAAAAAAAATCTTTGGAGTCCCCAGCCCTTCGCCTGGGTGCTGGTTGAGAGACCGTGGACTGATTGGGCGTAGTAGGGCTTGCAGCCTGGAGGCCCCCGGCCGCGTGACCCTTGTGGCCTGGCCCCTGCACCTGGCCCTCCCACCCAGTGAGGGGCCTGCCGCTCTCTGATGGTCCGAGGTGACCTAGCGCGTATCAGATTTTCTCTGCACGTTGCACTGAGTGAGCTCAAACGGCTGCTGAGCACCCGGCGGGGAGCTGGCCACTGCGGCTGCCCCCCTCCCCCGCCCCCGGGGGCTTCCAGGCTGGCGGCGGGGGGGGGGGGAAGGGTTAATGCACAGCGGGACAGGGGCTGTGATAGAAGTGACCTTTGGGTGCTGTAGGGCACAGAGAGGGTCCCCAGCCCAGCCTGGAGGAGGAGGCGCACTGGGGAGATAAAAACCCCTGGAGGAGGTCTGATCATCTCTCTGCCTGTGCTGCAGCGGGAACTCGGCAGAAATGGCCACGTTCTTGCTCCCAGAGTGGGGACATGCGGACGGTGCCAGCCAGTATACAGCGACAGCCAGTATTCCCACGTGCTCGGTACTTTCCTTCTGGCAGACACTGCTTTGCACTCTTGCTACAGATTACCTCATTCAGGTCTCGGGAAACTTGAGAGAGAGAGAGAGAGAGAGAGAGAGAGAGAGAGAGAGAGAGATGGGGTTGATTATTCTCACTGTGTGGATCGGAGCCTGGAGCTCAGAGGAGCAAAGTCGCTAGCCCCGGGCCACACAGCCAGGGCGTGGGGCAGCCGGGATTAGCAAACTGCCCGGGAGA
Source organism: Herpailurus yagouaroundi (assembly GCF_014898765.1). Taxonomy (NCBI): domain Eukaryota; kingdom Metazoa; phylum Chordata; class Mammalia; order Carnivora; family Felidae; genus Herpailurus; species Herpailurus yagouaroundi. The sequence continues at coordinate 932 of NW_024420102.1, read as the reverse complement.
GAGAGCCCAGCCCTCAGGCCCCCCCCCCCCCCCCGCCGCCGCGCCACCCTCGGCCAGGGGACGGATTACCCAGCAGGAAGATTCATCCGGTTGGACAATTACTCTTCCTGTAGCAGCGGCCTGAAAAAGAGCTACAATCTTCTGATCAGACTTCTTGGTGTGAGGGGCCCTTTTATTTTCCTCGGAAGCAGACTCCAGAAATGTTTTCAAGTGGCCAGTGAAGGCTCACGTCTTTGGCCCCAACTGGAAATACCGAGGCCGGTCTTTGGGGGATACGGATGCACGTGGCACGGGCCTTCCCACCCCCTCAAGGGGTTTCCAGTCTTAAGGGGGCCGGGGAGGGTGAGCCCAGTGCTGGGGCGGATCCGAGAGCCTGCCAGGGCGCTCAATCCGGGCCCTGGGTGTGCCCAGGGATGGGCCAGCTGAGGCACGTGTCCCTTTCTGGGAGATTAAACCCCTAAAAGCCTGTGGGGCTGCAAGGAGTTTGTGGCCAGCTGCAGTGGAGAGCAGGGTTGCCAGATGGCAGTGCGGGGAGGGGGTGGGGCCTGTGCCCAGTGACCGACCTGGACGGTGCTGGAACATTGTCCTTGTGGGGTTTGCCAAGGGCTCTCAGGGTGGCTCGGTGAGGGGTGCACATTGAATGAGGCCATGAGCTCCTAATGTCAAAGCTGCAGATCTCAAATGCTGGACCTTGGGGGTGCGGGGTGCTCCTGGGGGCCCCCCTGGACATTCTGGCTGAGGCCAGAGGTGCAGGAGCCCGGCGCTCCCGGAGGGTCTGCACCCTCAGGGGTCCTCAGAGCACATTTCGGGCAACGCTCAGGGTTCCGGCCGGCAGGATGGTGGGCCAGTCCTGGGCTGGTGACTGAGGAGACTCACCGGGAGGCATCCATTAGGTGGATAATCATGGCACACACCTGCAGTGGCTGAGCCTG
>NW_024420101.1:0-7630 GCF_014898765.1 Herpailurus yagouaroundi | reverse complement strand
GCCACCCAGGCGCCCCAAGATACTATTAAAAAGAAAGTGAAATTTGAAAAACAAAATGTCTGGAAATAAAATAGCCACTGAAATTTTAAAAACTCAGTGGACAGGTTAAACAGCAGATCTAGATACAGCTGGAAAGAATTAGTGAAATGAAATATAGATGAGAAAAATACTCAGAATGAAGGACAGAGAGAGAAAATCATGCACGGAAATAATATGTTTAAGAGCATAGACTAGAAACACCTACCATAATCTATCTAATCAGATATTCTCATCTACAAAGAGATAATTAAGAAATTAGGAGGAAGGACTCCTGGGTGGCTCAGTTGGTTGAGTGTTGGACTCTTGGTTTCAACTCAGGTCATGATCCCAAGGTCATGGGATTGAGCCCAGCATCAGGCTCTGCACTGAGTATGGAGCCTGCTTGGGATCGTCTCTCTCTCTCTCTCTCTCTCTCTCTGTCACTCTCTCTCTCCCTCCCTCCTTCCCTCCATCCTCCCCCTCTCCCTCTCTTTCTGTCCTTCTCCCCAACTCTCACTTTCTCATTCTCAAATTAAAAAAAAAAACCACAAAAATAATGAAATTAAGAGGAAATAAATATTTTAAAAGAATAACAATCTTCAAGAATTGATGAAAGACAAATCCTCAAATTCAAGAGGCCCAAAGGTAAATCCACACATAGAAATATTGTGGTGAAACTAGAACCACCAAAACCAAAGGGAAAATCCTAAAAGCAGCCAGAGAAAAAGACAGATTGACATCAAAGGAAAAGGGTGTTCAACTAACCATAGACCCTTCTATGATAAAAATAGAGATCAGAAGACAATGAGTGAACACCTGCAATGTGGTGACAGGAAGTAACCGCCAACCTAGATTTTTGTACCCTGCTCAATTATCACACACCAGCAATGCCAAATAAAGACTTTTTCAGAAAATAAAAACCCTCACTTCAAAACTGCTGAAGACTGTCCTTTGGGAAGAAGAAACTCGAACACAGGATGGAGGAGAAGGACATAAGGGGAATAATGAGAAAAAAAATTAGTAAATATGGGTAAATAGTAACGTGGACTTTATAAAACAATAATAAAGATAAATTTGGGAGATACAAAACAAAGTGGGATTAAAATACTAGACAGTGTGTAGAAGGGTGGAGTATGATGTCAGTGAAAGCATCCTGTTGTCCTTGTGATTTCAAGAGAAGGGCAATTACATTTAGACTTTGTAAGTCAATCATACACATTTAAATGTTCATTATAGCCCCTAAAAGAATAGAAGTAGAGTGGATCCTAGCAGAGGGAGGAAGAGTATATTAGGAAAACTCGATTCATCTATTAGAAGGTAGGAAAAGGGGGAAAGAAGCAAAGCTATGGTAAACCAAGATCACAAAATAAGATGCTAGAAAAAAACCAAATATATCTATATTCACTGTGAATAGAAAGCAAGCTCTTCAGTCGAAAGACACATTGTCAGATTGTACAACTATACAGAAATCCAGCTCTATGCTTTGAAGTTTTAGTGAGCAATATTCCTTGGGGCATGCACTTTCCTTCCTCCAACTACGGCCCCGTAGTGGTGTTATGTCAGCCCTTCTCTTCCTGGCTGTTTGGTACCATAATGACCTCTGCCAAAATTCCAAAATGTTTCATCACTTTCCATTATCAGAAAAGTCTCATTCCAGCCTCAGTCTGAACCATATTTGAACTTGAGTGGCAAACTTGGTCAGAGCCTGTGTCCCCTCCACTCTGGTTTGGGCTGGATCTGTCTGGGGCACCAGGAGTTTGGGTGGAGAGAGCACAGAGTCTCTTCCTCAAATCCTTCCTCCTTTCTCTCTCTGATCCTCCCAGACTCCAGCTTAGGCTTTTGCAAAGCCTCACTTTGGCCAAACCATGGGGTGAAAGATGTGAAGGAGGATGTATGTGCTCATGTGAGTTGCCTTAGAAACTTCGTTCAGCTTGTTTTAACCTGGGACTGTAGGGCTTTACTGGTACGGTGGTTTCCAGGCGGGTGGGATGTGAGGTTGTCTTGGGGTGGTACTCAGCTTTACCCTGACTTCCTCTGACACGGAGAAGAATTCCTTGAGGGGTGGCAAGAAATATCTGCCCCTAACTCTTTCCAGGCATAACCACCCATTATGTGGCCTGTGGAAATGTGCGTGCATCACAGTTCCCCCCCCCCCCCCGCCCCACAAATGCTGTGCTCCTTTACAAGAAGGCCAGGAAGCAGCTTGGGTCTTAGATCGCACCCTTGGGGTGCGAGGGGAACTGGAACAAGGTGGGAGTAGCCCCACCTTTCCCTTGTGATGTCTTTAAGCCTCCAGAAATCTCCGCATTAAAAGCCATCTGCTGCCATGTTCCCTGTGCTCACAAACTTCAGGGGACACGTATCACGTACACTCCTCTTCTTCCCTGTGGCGGAAGACGGAGCCTGGAAAGGGCAGCGAGCACAGTGCTGGGCTCCACAGAGACACTTTGAGCTCTCTCACAGGGAGAGGGAAGGATGGCCGAGAACTCCCTTCTCTCTAGGCCTCTTTTCATGTGTGTGTGGCGGGGGGTAGGCTCTGAGCTGGGGGTTGCCAGCAAGGCTCCGTAGGTGAGTGATTGTCCCACTGGCCACACAAAAGTAAATGGTGGGGTAGCTTATGCCTTTTGTCCTTGGCTCTGGGCCTTCGCCTCGATCCCCAGACAAGGACAAAATGACACTTGACATCTTGTCACATGATGTTTACAAAAGACGTACCTAAAAGTTAACAGCACGACACACAGCGCAAAGTAAAGAATTGGGGGCAGAAAATATATACTGGCAAACACTCACTGAAAGAAAATGGACCAGGAATACCTTTAGACGAAACAGATTTTAATGCCAAAAGCATTTCTAGGTAAAAAGGGTCACACATTATGAACAAAATAAAGTACAATGTACCTAATGGCATGGACTCAAAAATATAAAGCAAAAAGTGGCAGAATTCTGAGGACAAATTTGAAAAGAATCACAACGGGAGATTTCTATATAGCTCTCCATATTTGGTAAAACAAACAAAAATTAGTGAGAATATAGAATAGTTGAAAAGCATATTTAACTAATTCTATCCAAACAATTAGAGGTTTTATGTTCTTTTCAAGAACATGAAGTATTTACAAAAACTGGCTACAAAACAAATTGCGACAAATTCCAAATAACCAATTTTATTCAGACTCCTTTTTATAATCACAGTGTAATAAATTGGAAATAATAAAATGACATACAAAACATTTGTAAAAGAACCATCTAAGAAAAAAATAGCTTTTGCTCACATTTTAAGATTTAAAAAAATTTTTTTTTAATGTTTATCTATTTTTGAGAGTGGGGAGGGGCAGAGAGAGAGGGAGACACGGAATCCGAAGCAGGCTCCAGGCTCTAAGCTGTCAGCACAGAGCCCCACGTGGGGCTTGAACTTACAAACAGTGAGATCATGACCTGAGCTGAAGTAGGGCACTTAACCAACTGAGCCACCCAAGCGCCCCTTTAAGATTTTTTTTTTTTATTTTTTAAATGTTTATTTATTTTTGGGAGAGAGAGAGAGAGACAGAGCATGAGTGGGGGAGGGGCAGAGAGAGAGGGAAAGACAGAATCGGAAGCAGGATCCAAGCTGTCAGCACAGAGCCCGACACGGGGCTCGAACTCACAAACAGTGAGATCATGACCTGAGCCAAAGTCAGGCGCTTAACCAACTGAGCCATCCAGGCGCCCCTTAAGAGTTTATTTTTAATGACATGGGGCTCAAACTCACAACCCCGAGATCAAGAGTTGCACACTCTACCGACTGAGCCAGCCAGATGCCCCGTCTCACATTTTAATACTGTTTTACATGTTTGTTTTTTCGAACAATTCCTATTGTAAAAAGTTTATAACAAAAAATCGCAGCTGATTGCAGAATATTTATTTAATATTAATGTATCAAATATACAACTAGTAATCTTGAGGAGGAAAATATACCAAGACTGGGTACAGTTGTAAAAGTAGATTCATATAAAACATGTCAAATGGAAAGTATATTTTTATTTTTCCACTTTTCATATACACTGGAAGACAAAGAAAAATCCAATCAGTTAACTATTTGGGTGGCTGAAGTCTTTCATTTTATTTTGGTAACAAGAAAATCCAAATTTAATGCTTAATATCTCATCTTTCAGTCATCTGAAAAAGAAAGATAATACATTCATTAATCTAGGTGTTTCTTAGTGGGATATTAGCTGATCAGTTGACCTCTTGGCCCCATCAAAATTCTAGCTGGCTTAGTTGCAGAAATTCACAAGCTGATCCTAAAATTCAAATGGAGGGGTGCCTGGGTGGCTCCGCGGGTTGAGGGTCCGACTTCGGCTCAGGTCATGATCTCGCAGTTTGTGAGTTCGAGCCCCGCGTCGGGCTCTGTGCGGACAGCTCGGAGCCTGGAGCCTGCTTCGGATTCAGTGTCTCCTTCTCTCTCTGCCCCTCCCCCACTTGTGCAATGTCTTTCTCTACCTACCAAAAATAAATAAAATATAAAATAAATAAATAAATAAAATAAAATTCAAATGGAAGTTCAAGGCATCCCAAATGGCCCAAAACAATCTTGAAAAAGAAGAGCAAAGTGAGAGGGACTCACGCTTCCTGATTATAACATCTGGAAACATAAAAAGTATGCTAACAATAGCACAAAGGATGGTAGGCAACCTGTTGTAAGATTAACGAACCATAATAAAGTGGTATGACTCATGTGAAGTGAGTTGTTAAAAATTAAAAGTGTAGGGGCGCCTGGGTGGCGCAGTTGGTTAAGCGTCCGACTTCAGCCAGGTCACGATCACTCAGTCCGTGAGTTCGAGCCCCGCGTGGGGCTCTGGGCTGATGGCTCAGAGCCTGGAGCCTGTTTCCGATTCTGTGTCTCCCTCTCTCTCTGCCCCTCCCCCATTCATGCTCTGCCTCTCTCTGTCCCAAAAAAAAATAAATAAACGTTGGAAAAAAAAATAAATAAAAAAAAATTAAAAGTGTATATTTTATTTTTTTATTTTGAGAGAGAGAGAGTGCGCATGAGCAAACGGGGGAGGGGCAGAGAGAGAGACGGAGAGAGAGAATCCCAAGCAGATTTTGCTCTGTCAGTGCGAAGCCGGACTTGGGGCTTGATCTCACAAACCGTGAGATCATGACCTGAGCCAAAATCAAGGGCTGGCCGCTTAACCAACTGAGACACCCAGGCGCCCCAATGCTGTAGATTTTAAAACTTAGGGCAACCTTTAAAAATGAGGTATAAATACCAAGTGTACAGTGAAAAATAGAAGTACTTAAAAAATACTCTATCCAAAAGCAGGCAAAGAAAGAAAGAAAGAGGGAGAGAAAGTATTGAAAACCTGGAACACAAAGAAAACAACTAGCAAGGTGGTAGATTAAAATGCAGTCCTATCCGTCTGACACTTGATCTCAGCTCAGGTCCCGATCTCACTGTTCTTGAGTCCAGCATCGGGCTCAATATTGACAGTGCAGCGCCCGCTTGAATTCCCTTTCTCTCTCCCTCTCTCTCTGCCCCTCCCCTGGTCAGTCTCTCCCTCAAAATAAATAAGTAAACTTAAAAAAAAAAAAAAAAAACCCCAAACACAGACAAAAAAAAAAAAAAAACTGTAAAAAATTGCAATCCTATCAGTAAGCACATTAAGTTCTGGTGACAAAGTTTATAGCCACAATATGTGTTCTAAAAACACCTATAAACCAATAAGAAAAAGACTTCACAACAGAAACACTGGCAAAGGCTAGGAAGAGGAAACTTGAAGTGCAAGAAACCAAATGTCTAGATGTTCAACCCTCTTAATAACCAGGGAAATGCAAACATCAATACAAGGTAAAATAATGACTACTAGTTTCAAACTCATCCTGCTGACGAAGTTCAAGGTCCATTATCAGTAAGTGTCGGCAAGGCTCTGAAAACAGGACCCCGTGCACTGCTGGTGGCAGTGTCGCTGGGCACCATCTCACTGGTGAGCAATGTGGTGAACTTAGGGAGGAGGAAGGGCTCCTGTTACCCACTCTTCAGTGTCCCGGGGTCTCCCCGAGAGAAACTCCGTGGGACACAGCGAGAGGTGAAAGCAGACGTTCCCGGCAGCAAGTTTGTTTTCATTGCTCTGCAGGGGGAGGGAAAGTACACTGGAGTGTATTTATTCAATGAAATACTATATAGTGGTTAAAAGGAATGGACCAGATATTCTCGTTTCAACACGACTATATCTCAAAAACAATGATGCACTAAAAAAAAAAAAAAAAAAAAAAATCAAGTTGCAACCTGATATGGACTGAATTACATTCACATACACATTTAAAATACCAAAAAGCAGGGGTATGCGCTGTCTGCTGCTGCATGGTAGGAAATGCATCAAGACATATAGGTGGGAAGTCCAACCTCCGGGAAGGGAAGGAAATAGATTCCGACAGAGGCACTGGCCTCATCCACATCCATAACTTTCCATTTTTACAGAGACATAGGAGCGGACAGCGCACTGAGTCCTGATCCTGTCGCCTTCCAAGGCAGCTCCACCCCTGGCCTCCCAGGGATCCCATTAGGTGAACAAAGATATTCTACTTTTCTTCCCCGCTTAAGTTCCAGTTGGGTTTTCGTCACTTGTAACCAGGAGGCCTGCCTATACTTTCTTGCTTTCTCCCCCCTCCCCCCCACCCCCAGTTCTTGCCACCTGGTAGGTATTCCATAAATATGCGGATAAGTGAACCTGTCCAGCAAAGGGAGCCGCCAACTCGCAGCTCTACCATTTCTTTTGGGGGAGCCCTGAAGGTTAAGAAAGAGCATTCCGACAAGGGGCTGGCACAGCAACTTAGGGTAAACAAGTCCCTTCCCGCTCGGCCTCAGTTTCCTCCCAAACGACGGGTCCGGCCCCTTCCAGCCCCAGCACTCTATGATTCTCGGAATTGTGTCCTTTCATGTCGAAAACAACACTCGGGCATTTCACAAAAGCACCCAGCCCCCTTGTAACCCTTGGAACCACGCAGCCCGCTTCCCTGGAACCCGGGCTGCACAGAGCCGGTCACATGAACTCGGGCTTTCTTTGCCGTGCCGGGTTTCTTAGATCCCTTTGTGAGCGCAGGTTTTGAAAGGGAACGACCCGGGTTCTGGGTTTGAGAGGAGCAGGGGGATCCGGCGGGAGGAAGGCTGTCGGAGCCAATCAAGCCGCCTCCAGACCCCAGCACGTCGCCTTGGCTGCGCGCGGCTGTTTGTGCTCGGCTCTCCCGCCTCCGGGTCTCGCCCCAGGCTGCCCGGGGAGGCGAGGACCCCAGGTGAGAGGCCAGGGAGGGGGGGACCCCGGGGGGGAGGCCGAGCGGTTCGGCCCGGGCTCCACGACGGGCTGGCCCGGGGCTCAGGGCGTGTCCGTCGCCGCCTGGCTGCTCGCTCGACACTGTTCGCTCCTACCGGCTGTAGATGGAGCTGTCTGGGTTCCTGCAGCCTCCGACGAGCCTCGGAGTGTTTCTCTTTAAACGGCCTGAGAGGGACATGCCTCCCAGGATGCAGTTTGTATCAACATGGCAGCTGCTGTGCAGCTCCCCTGCTGAAGAGGCGCCGGGACGGCAGCGCAGCTCGCAGCCGGGGCCGGGGCCGGAGCCGGGGTCGCAGCCGCGGCCGCAG
>NW_024420100.1:0-12874 GCF_014898765.1 Herpailurus yagouaroundi | reverse complement strand
CCAGTTGCAAGGTCGGGCTGGGTTGGTTTTATCAGCACAGAGAGGGCCCCATTTGCATGTCCTCTGACATATATATCAAGCTCCAGACTTAGATTTGATTCTGTAAAAGTGAATGACAGGGTTAGGGACGCACTTCTACATTAGTTTGTGTGGATGGCGCTGTGACAATATGAAGAATTTTTTTTTTCAGTTTTTGATTTTTACCTTTATTAATGGAGGCTTCGGCATAATCTTTAAGAAATATTTACCTCAACAGCATGATCACTCATTATTTTCTCTTAAAATATTTTAATTTTTTTATTATTAATTAGTATTCATTTTTAGTTTTAAAATTAACATCCAAATTAGTTAGCATATAGTGCAACAATGATTTCAGGAGTAGATTCCTTAGTGCCCCTTACCAGTTTAGCCCATCCCCCCTCCCACAACCCCTCCAGTAGCCCTCTGTTTGTTCTCCATATTTATGAGTCTCTTATGCTCTGTCCCCTCCATGTTTTCATATTATTTTGGTTTCCCTTCCCTTATGTTCATCTGTTTTGTCTCTTAAAGTCCTCATGTGAGTGAACTCATGATTTTTGACTTTCCTGACTCATTTCACTTAGCATAATACCCTCCAGTTCCATCCACATAGTTGCAAATGGCAAGATTTCACTCTTTTTGATTGCCAAGTAATAATCCATTGTATATATTTACCCCTTCTTCTTTATCCATTCATCCATCGATGGACATTTGGCTCTTTCCATACTTTGGCTATTGTTGATAGTGCTGCTATAAACATGGAGGTGCATGTGTCCCTTTGAAACAGAACACCTGTGTCCCATGGATAAATGCCTAGTAGTGCAATTGCTGGGTCGTAGGGGAGTTCTATTTTCAGTTTTTGAGGAATCTCCATACAGTTTTCCAGAGTGGCTGCACCAACTTGCATTGCCTCGCAGAATGCAAAAGAGATCCTCTCTCTGCATCCTTACCAACATCTGTTGTTGCCTGAGTTGTTAATGTTAGCCATTCTGACAGGTGTCAGGTGGTATCTCATTAGGGTTTTGATTGGCATTTCCACGGTGATGAGTGGTGTGGAGCATTTTTTTCATGTGTCGGTTGGCCATCAGGATGTCTTCTTTGGAGAAGTGTCTATTCATGTATTTTTCCCGTTTCTTCACTGGATTGTGTTTTGGGTGTTGAGTTCGATAGATTATAGATTTTGGATACTAACTCTTTATGTGACATGTCATTTGCAAATATCTTCTCCCATTCTGTCAGTTGAATTTTAGCTTTGCTGATTGTTACCTTCACTATGCAGAAGATTTTTATTTTGATGAGGTCCCAGTAGTTCATTTTTGCTTTTGTTTTCCTTGCCTCTGGGGACGTGTTGAGTAGGAAGTTGGTGCGGCCAAGACAAGAGATGTTTTTGCCTGCTTTCTCCTCGAGGATTTTTAAAAATTTTTTTTTCAACGTTTATTTATTTTTGGGACAGAGAGAGACAGAGCATGAACGGGGGAGGGGCAGAGAGAGAGGGAGACGCAAAATTGGAAACAGGCTCCATGCTCTGAGCCATCAGCCCAGAGCCTGACGCGTGGCTTGAACTCCCGGACCACGAGATCGTGACCTGGCTGAAGTCGGACGCTTAACCGACTGCGCCACCCAGGCGCCCCTCTCCTTGAGGATTTTGATGGCTTCCTGACTTACATTGAGGTATTTCATCCATTTTGAGTTTATTTTTGTGTATGGTGTAAGAAAGTGGTCCTGGTTCATTCTTCTGCATGTCGCTGTCCAGTTTTCCCAGCACCACTTGCCGAAGACACTGTCTTTATTCCATTGGATAGTCTTTCCTGCTTTGTCAAAGATTAGCTTGCCATACATTTGTGGGTCCATTTCTGGATTTTGTATTCTGTTCCATTGATCTCAGTGTCTGTTCTTGTTTTGTTTTTAAATATTTTTTGGCATTTATTTATTATTTTTCAGAGACAGAGACAGAGCATGAACACGGAGTGTCAGAGAGAGAGGAAGACACAGAATACCAAGCAGTCTTAGGCTCTGAGCTGTCAGCACACAGCCTGATGTGGGACTCTAACTCACGAACTGCCAGATTGTGACCAGAGTCAAAGTCAGATGCTTAACAGACTGATCCACTCAGATGCCCCTGAGTGTCTGTTCTTGTGCTAGTACCATACTGTCTTGATGATTACAGCTTTGAAGTATAGCTTGAAGTCTGGGATTGTGATGCCTGCTGCTTTGGATTTCTTTTTCAAGATTTCTTTGGCTATTCGGTGGCTTTTCTGGTTCCATACAAATTTTAGGATTATTTTTTCTAGCTCTGTGAAGAATGCTGGTGTCACTTTGATCGGGATTGCATTGAATATGTAGATTGCTTAGGGTAGTATCAGCATTTTAACAATATTTGTTCTTCCTATTCAGGAGCATGGAATCTTTTTCCATATTTTGTCTTCTTCAATTTCTTTTATAAGCTTTCTATAGTTTTCAGTGTAAAGATTTTTCACCTCTTTGGTTAGATTTATTCCTGGGTATTTAATGGTTTTTGGTGCTACTGTAAATGGGATAGATTCCTTCATTTCTCTTTCTGTTGCTTCATTGTTGGTGTATAGGAATGCAACCAATTTCTCTGCGTTGACTGTATATCCTGCCACTTGGCTGAATTCATGAATCCATTCTAGCAGTTTTTTGGTGGGATCTTTTGGGTTTTCCATATAGACTATCATGTCGTCTCTGAAGAGTGAAAGTTTGACCGCCTCCTGGCCGAGTTGGATGCCTTTTATTTCTTTGTATTGTCTGATTGCAGAGGCTAAGACTTCCAATACTATGTTGAGTAACAGTGGTGAGAGTGGACATCCCCGTCTTGTTCCTGACCTTAGGGAGAAAGCTCTCAGTTTTTCCCCATTGAGGATGATATTAGCATTGGGTCGTTCATTGATGGCTTTTATGATCTCGAGGTATGGTCCTTATATCCCTACTTTCTGGAGGGTTTTTATCAAGAAAGGATGTTGTATTTTGTCAAATGCTTTCTCTTCATCTATGGAGAGGATCATATGGTTCCTGTCCTTTCTTTTACCGATGTGATGAATCACGTTAATTGTTTTACAGATATTGAGCCAGCCCTGCATCCCAGGTATAAATCCCACTTTGTCGTGGTGAATAATTTTTTAATGTATTATTGTTTCTTGTTGGATAATATCTTGTTGAGGATTTTTGCATCCATGTTCATCAGGGAAATTGGTCTATAGTTCTCCTTTCCAGTGTGGTCTCTGTCTGTTTTTGGAATCAAGGTAATGCTGGCTTCATAGAAACAGTTCGGAAGTTTTCTTTCCGTTTCTACTTTTTGGAACAGTTTCAAGAGAATAGGTGTTAACTCTTCCTTAAATGTTTGGTAGCATTCCCCTGGAAAGCCATCTGGTCCTGGACTGTTGTCTTTTGGCAGATTTTTGATTACTAATTCGATTTCCTTACTGGTTATGGGTCTGTTCAAATTTTCTATTTCTTCCTGTTTCAATTTTGGTAGTGTATATGTTTCTAGGAATTTGTCCATTTCTTCCAGATTGCCCATTTTGTTGGCATATAATTGCTCATAACTTTCTCTTATTACTGTTTTTATTTCTGTTGTGTTGGTTGTGATCTCTTCTCTGTCATTCTTGATTTTATTCATTTGGGTTCTTTCCTTTTTCTTTTTGATCAAACTGAATAGTGGTTTATCAATTTTGTTAATTCTTTCAAAGCACCAGCTTTTAGTTTCATTGATCTGTTCTACTGTGTTTTGGTTTCAATAGCACTAATTTCTGCTCTAATCTTTATTATTTCCTGCCTTCTGCTGGCTTTGGGTTTTATTTGCTGTTCCTTTTCCAGATCTTTAGTCATAAGGTTAGGTTGTGTATCTGAGATTTTTCTTCCTTCTTTAGGAAGGCCTGGATTGCTATATACTGTCCTTTTATGACTGCCTTTGCTGCCTCCTAGAGGTTTGCGTTGTGGTGTTATCCTTTTCATTGACTTCCATATACTTTTTAATTTCTTCGTTAACTGCTTGGTTTGCCCATTCATTCTTTAGTAGGTTCTTCAGTCTCTAATTATTTGTTACCTTTCCATTTTTTTTTCTTGGGGTTGATTTTGAGTTCATGGCATTGTGGTCTGAAAATATGCATGGTATGATCTCGATCTTTTTGTACTTACTTAGAGCTGATTTGTGTCCCAGTATATGGTCTATTCTGGAGAACGTTCCATGTGCACTGGAGAGAATGCATATTCTGTTGCTTTAGGATGAAATGTTCTGAATATATTTGTTAAGTCCTTCTGGTCCTCTGTGTCATTCAAAGCCATTGTTTTCTTGTTGATTTTTTGATCAGGTGATCTGTTCATTATTGTGAGTGGGGTGTTGAAGTCTCCTACTATTATGGTATTCTTATCGATGAGTTTCTTTATGTTTGTGATTAATTGATTTCTATATTTGGGTGCTCTCACAATTGGCGCATAAATGTTTACAATCATTAGGTCTTGGTGGATAGACCCTTTGATTATGAATGATGTAATGCCATTCTGCATCTCTTGATGCAGTCTTTATTTTAAAGTCTAGATTGTCTGATATCACTATGGCTACTCCGACTTTCTTTTGTTGAACATTAGCATGATAGATGTTTCTCCATCCCCTTATTTTCAATCTGGAGGTGTCTTTAGGTCTAAAGTGGGTCTCTTGTAAAAAGCATATAGATGGATCTTGTTTTCTTCTCCATTCTGTTACGCTATGTCTTTTGATTGGGGCATTGAGTCCATTGACATTCAGAGTGAGTACTGAAAGATAGGAGTTTATTGCTATTATGATGCTTGTAGAGTTGGAGTTTATGGTGATGTTCTTTGTCTTTCTAATCTTTGTTGATTTTGGTATTTATTTATTTATACAGATATATTTTCATCTGCTCTCCCCTCAGAGAGTCTCCCTTAAAATTTCTTGCAGGGCTGGTTTAGTGGTCACAAACTCGTTTAATTTTGGTTTGTATGGGAATCTTTTTATCTTGCCTTCTATTTTGAATGATAGCCTTGCTGGATACAGAATTCTTGGCTGCATATTTTTCTGATTTAGCACACTGAATACATCCCACCACTCCTTTCTGTCTTGCCAAGTTTCTGTGGATAGGTCTGCTAAACCTGATCTGTCTTCCCTTGTAAGTTATGGACTTTGTTTCCCTGTTGGTTGTATGATTCTCTCCTTGCCTGAGTACTCTGTCAATTTGACTATGATGTGCCTTGTTGATGGTCGGTTTTGGTGGAATCTAATGGGAGTCCCCCGTGTTTCCTGGATTTTGATGTCTGTGTCTTTGCCCAGGTTAGAAAAGATTTCCGCTATGATTTGCTCACATAACCCTTCCACTCCTATTTCTCTCTTCCACTTCTGGACCCCTATGATTCTCATGTTGTTCCTTTTTAATGAGTCACTGATTTCTCTAATTCTTAAATCTTGCTCTTGTGCCTTAATCTCCGTCTTTTTTTCTGCTTCATTATTCTCTATAAGGTTGTCCTCTATAACGCTGATTCTCTGTTCTGCTTCATCCATCCGTGCCACTGCTGCATCCATCCGTGATTGCAGCTCAGTTATAGCATTTTAAATTTCATTCTGGCTATTTTTTTACTTCTTTTATCCCTGCAGAAAGAGATTCTAATCTATTTTTGACTGAAGCTAGTATTCTTCTTATTGTGATTCTAAATTCTGGTTCAGATATCTTGCTTGTATCTGTGTTGGTTAAATCCCTGGCTGTCATTTCTTCGTGGTCTTTCTTTTGGGGTGAATTCCTTCGTTTTGTCATTTTGAAGGGAGAAAAGGAATTAATGAAGTCACAAAATTGAAATAAAAATATAAAATTACAAAAATGTTAAAATTAAAAATTAAACATACACAAGCAAATTGAATGGAATATGCTAGATCCTAGGTGTGTTTTGTTCTGGGTGTTGAAATTGGTTTGACAGAGAAAAAAATGGAAGGGGGAGAAAAAAAAGGAAATAATTTGAGAATTTGAAAACATGAATACACTGAAGTAGACTGAAATGAGATGGTGGGAGTAAAATATAGTTTGAAAAAATATAAAGAAAAGTAAGGAATATAATAGAAAAAAGAAAGAAAAATATTTTTAATAAAAATCAAAAATAAATGTGATTTTTTTTCTTTTTCTGTATTCTAGAAAAAAGAGAGGAAACGAAAAAGAGAAAAGAGATACAAAAAGGAAAAAAAGGAAATCATTTGAAAATTCAAAAAGTGAATACACCATAGTAGACTACAATACAATGATGGAAGTAAAATAGAATTTGAGAAAATTTACATAAAAGCAATCAATATAGTAAAAAAAATTAAAGGAAAATATTTTTAATAGAAATTGAAAGTAAAATCAAGTTTTTCTCATTTTGCATTCCAGAAAAACTACAGAAACGAAGAAGAGAAAAAAGAAAAAGAAAGAAAAAATAAAAAGGAAATTGTTTGGAAATTTAGAAAAGGGAACACACTGAGGTAGAGTAAAATAAAATGATGGAAGTAAAATGGAATTTGAAAAATAATACAGAAATGTAAAAAATATAGTATTAAAAATTAAGGAAAATATTTTTAATAATAATTGATAATAAAAATAATTTTTTCTGTTTCTACATTCAAGAAAAAGAAAAGTGTAAAAGAGGAAAAAAAAAAAAGAAAGAAAATTGACTAGATGAATCGGCTAACAGATTGAAGTAGGACTGAAATTACTTCCTTATCCCCTAGATGTCAGTCTATGTAGCTCTTTATAGTCCATAAAGTAAGTGGCAGTGAGACTTGTGTTCCTGAAGAGCCCTGTTGGCCCAGTTGGGTGGGGCTCAGTGCAATGGCTCTGCTGTCCACTAGATGGCAGTTTTAGGCTCCTGGGGTGGATTGTTGCGGTGCTTGTAGTTGCGAATGCACATGCACGGGAGAGGTGAAAATGGCGCCACCCAGGTACCCAGTCTGTTCTCCTGGATCAGCAATTGCGCACCCATCCTCTGTCTTCAGCCCTTGTCCACTCCCCGCTCCTTCCCTCTCCGTGACCAGGCCCCAGGCCGCACCTCTCTCCCAAGTTTTGTCACAGATGCGGCTGTTTTCCCCGGTCCCTCACGTCCAAAGGACCGCGTTTTTGACATGTTCTGCCCCTCTGTGGGAGGGTCTCACCAAGCAATGGCCGAATGAGCAATGGCTGAATATCGGCTGCACCTAGGAACACTTGCTGGATCCTGTTGTTGTCGGTGCCCCGAGACTGTGGCCAGGTGCCAGCCCGCCCCAGAAAAAGTTCGCGAGAGAGTGTAGCAGCAGCGTTTCATGGATTATGGAAAATCACAACACACGTCTGGCATCAGGCTTTACCCTAAACCACCTTGCTCCCCAAGGTCCCCTCTCCACACCACATACTTGTTGAATTCTGTGGTTCAGGTTGTGCAGATTGTTGTGTTAATCCTCAATCAGTTTTCTAGGTGTGTAGGATGGTTTAGTGTTGGTCTGGCTGTATTTCATGGATGTGAGACACACAAAAATCTTCCATGTTGTTCCGCCATCTTGTCTCCTCCCCCATTGACTGCCTGTTTTTCATTTGAACATTTGAGGATATCATGCCACTCCCTTCTTTCCTGCAGGTTTCTGTGGACACTGCTGCCATAATCTGTTATCTTCCCGTATTCGTTAGCAAACTCTTTTGTCTTCATGTTTATAGGTTTTTGTAATCTGTGTATTTTGTGAGTTTTACTATGTTATGTCTCAGAGTCAGCCTCCTTTTTTTAAAATATTTTAATGGGAGTTCTCTGTGACTCATAGATGCGGACGTCTGTTTCCTTCACCATTTAGTGGAAATTTTCCACTCTAATGCACTCAGACAAAACTTCTCCCCTTTTTCTCCCTCTCTTCTTCTTCTGGGACAACTTTGAAAAGAATTTTATTACACTTTATGGAGTTGCTGATTCCCTAAGTATATGTATGTGATGCAATGTTTTAACTTTCCTTTTCTTTCCTGCTTCATTTCTCACAAAATTTTATCTTCCATGTCACTCATTCATCTGCTTCTTTCTGCCTTGAGTTCATTATATCCAATCAGGTTCACATCTCGGTTACAGCATTTTAAAAATTTCAGCTTGACTGGGTTTTAGGTCTTTTCCATCTGTAGTCAGGGTATTTTCATGTCTTCTAGGCTTTCTCAAGCATAGCTAGTATCCATATGATAGTTTTTAAAAGTTCAGTTTCCTTATGATAGGTATTAAATTCTGCTTGAGGCTTATTATTTATATGTGTTTTCATTATATCCCTGGCAATGTCATTTATGGTTTTTTCTTTTGCAATGAATTCCTCCATCACTCTGTATGTCCATGTCTCCTCTTTCTTAAGTGTTTTAGGAAAATCCTGTTATGTTTTCTGCTTCTAGAGTAGTGTCTTTTTTGAGAAATGTTTACATACTGTTGACAACCTGACATTCTGGAAGCATTTCTTGCATGTGCTGTGTGCACTGTGCTGTCATGTATTGGCTGCTCTGTCCCCCAGGTCATTCCTCTGCAGAGTTCTCCTTGCCTCCAGGGGAGAGTTTTTCAACTTTGTCCATAGTGTTGTGAGTTTTAACTAGGTGAGTTTGGTCTCCTTATTAAAAGAGGCTACTTCCTATTTCCCCTAGAGGTGAAGCTATGCCTCACTATATGGTCAGTAGACTTGGTGCCTGTGAGGGTATATGGTGGTCTTTGGATTGAGGGGTGCAATGGTGATCTGGGTTCTAGGCACTCTTTCCCTAGTAAGGAAGCACCTGAGGAAGGAAAGGTGGGTATAGCTTGGTGTCAGTGGCTCAGTATCTACTGGGGGGTGTTACTGAATTCTGTCCATGATAATTGGTGGGAGGAAATATTGGCATCAACTCCTTCTCTAGTCCCTGCAGTTGGAGTTTCCAGCCACCCCTGTTCAGGAAGCCCCCACAAAAAGAGAATAATCTGTACTCATGGGTCCCAGGCTTCCTTCAGAACCCGGCCTTCACCCTGCCTTTGTCCAATCCATTTTCACACCTGGCAGCTCAGGTCTCTTATGTTTTATCTCAGGAGCTCTAGCTGGGTGTGAGTACACCAAATTTTATGAACTCAATGCGACAGGGACCCCACTGATCCTCTGGGACAGTGTCTTGCTGTGACAGGGTTGGAGCTGGTTATCCCAGAAGGGCAGTTGCATGAACACTAGGAGCTTGGAGTTCATGGTGAGGAAGAACAAGAAGGGAGCGTTCAGTTAGCTTTTCTCAGCAGAGGCTCCTATGCTAATGACCAGGGCAGTGCAATGGTGCCTGTCAGCTCTCCTGCCCCATGAGAGGCAATGCCCTGTCTCCCAAATGCACTCCAAGAAGGTAACTGTCTCATCCGATATGACCCAGGGGATCCTCACACCGCAGCAGTCCTTATGGGCCTCAGGGCTCCTTCTCCACAAGAGCACTGCTATGTCCACCAGGGTCCTCACCAGTGATGGCATGGACTTCTAAGTCTTCAGTTTTTGAACTCAACATTTACAGCAGGTTGACTTGTCATGATTACCTTTATGTGTCATCTTGACTGCGTCATGGGTGTCCAGATTCACGACTGTTTCTGTGTATGTCTGTGATGAGTTTCCAGAAGAGATTGGCATTTCCATCCATGGTTTCTTTCTTCCTGGGCATCACCCATTCCATCATAGTTCTGAGTAGAATCCGATGCAGAGGGAGGAAATATTCCCTCATTTTTACTTCCCATGTGCTTGTTTGAACTGGAACATTGGTCTCCTCCTGCCCTTGTTCTTTGAGTTACATCATAGGCTCTGCAGGTTCTGAGACTAGACACTAGTTCAGAATCAGGCGAGAATTATACCACTGGTTTTCCTGGCTCCCCAACTTGTGACAGTAGATCATGGGACTTCTTAACATATTTTGTCATGGAAACCAATGTGCTTTGGGTTCTGTTGCTCGAGGGAATCCTGACTAATACATGGAGATGATTTATCTCTTGTTTAGAGGAATTGAATAAAGCTGTAGCTCATTTAAAGTCCTGAGTAGCAAGTGCCAGGAGGGAAGTGTCACGTTGTTTGATTGGGACAAGGGCTGGGTGAAGATAATGAGGAGCTGTGGGAGCTTGTGGTCCTGACTACACAGGGAATGCATCTGGGACTCATGTAAGTGTTCAGCTATTGTGACTCAGGAAATCTGTAATTCACTCATGTTGAGGGACAGGAGTAAGCAATGCAAACAACTGTGTCTTTGTGCATGTTAGGGTAGTTTTCCTATGACAACACAGTTGTTAATTCAGAGAGTTAATAGATAAACTCAGAATCCTGTGACCAGAGAGGCTCCCTGGAGAAACTGCTGTGTGGACAGGAAGCCCCGGACCCTGAGAGAAAACCTGCCTGTAACCTCCATCTTCACCTGCTCCTGGCAACACAAAGGAGAATTGTGCATAGTGTTCGCCCCCTGGTGGTGCTGATCCCCTCCTGCAGGGAGGTTTGTGTCTGGGCTCCCAGCGAGGTCCCCTCACCCTGTCTCTTGCACAGTAATATGTGGCCTTGTCCTTGGCCCACAGGTTGTTCATCTGCAGATACAGCGTGTTCTTGGGGTTATCTCTGGAGATGGGGAATTGGCCCTTAATGGAGTCTGCATATCTTGTGCTACTTCCATCATCATACATATATGCGAGCCAGTGCAGCCCCTTTTTTGGAGCCTGGCGAACCCAGCTCATTGCATATCTACTGAAGGTGAATCCAGACGCTACACAGGTGAGTCTCAGGGACTCCCCAGGCTGCACCAGGTCTTCTCCAGACTCCACCAGCTGTACTTCACACTGGACACCTGCAGACACAAGACATCTTGATCAGGAAACTGTCACACATCTATTGGTCTCACTCATATCCACTCACATACGCGGCGTCTCTCGTTCACCATGAATTACCTTTTAAAATATTAACCAGAGGGGCGCCTGGGTGGCGCAGTCGGTTAAGCATCCGACTTCAGCCAGGTCACGATCTCGCGGTCCGTGAGTTCGAGCCCCGCGTCAGGCTCTGGGCTGATGGCTCGGAGCCGGGAGCCTGTTTCCGATTCTGTGTCTCCCTCTCTCTCTGTCCCAAAAATCAATAAAAAACGTTGAAAAAAAATTTTAAATATTAACCAGAAACACCCAGACAAACACAAACTCCATGGTGAGGTGTCTGTTCTGTCCTGATCTAGAATGGGAACACCTGGGACTCCCGGGACTGGGGCTGCTCTCCCAGCTGCAGAGTCTGGGATGGGCTGGTTTTATCAGAAAGAGAGGACCCCATTTGCATGTTCTCTGACATATATATGAAGCTCCAGTGTTAGCTTTGATTCTTTAAAAATGAACGACAGGGTTAGGGTGTGTTAGGTGCTGTGACAATATGAATAATTGTATTCAGTGAGTACAGGTATATTTTCAGTCCTGTGTGCATTTTTACAGTTCTTTCATCAACTTAGATCATTTTCACTCTACAAGTATTTTACATTCTTTTTGAAGTGTAACCCAAAATACTTTATTCTGTGCCATTTTCACTTGTATAATTTTGTTATTTATTTTGCATGCATTTTCATGATGGTGTGTAGAATCACAGGTGGTTTATTTTTATTTATTTTCTTTGTTCATTTGCGTCCTGTTCTTTTCCTCCTTTCAAAAAACTGGTTCTAATATTTTTTGTGGGATCTCTAGGGTTTTCTTATGTTTAAGATCAATGTCACCTGCAAACAAGTAATTTTCCTTCCTCCTTATTGATTTAAATGTCTTTTGTTTTTTTTATTCCCTATTTTTTCTGGTTACGTCTTCCAGTTGTAGGAGAAGAAAGCTTTTCTCTTCTTTTCTTCTGGGATTTAGCCAGTGTAAGGATTCAATTGACATGAGACATATCTATAGGAGAGAATAAATTTCATTTTATAAGTGCATGGCCTTCCAAATGATATGACACCCAGAGAAAGGACAAAGCAGGTGGCACTTGTGATTGTCAGACAACAAAACATTGGATTTGGCAAGAGTTAAGTTTGGGGTATTATGTTAGTCACCAAGTAAGTAGGTTTGTTTGCATACCCTTCTTGTGCCTGTGTCCTTATTCTGGTGCTAACGATGGTTCTTCATCTTGGTACACGGGAGGGAGATTTATATCCTTTTGTCAAGGGACGATGGAGAGTCTGAGTGTACTTGGACTATTTCTCAAGTGACTTTCACCCAAATAAGCAGTGTGACAAGATGACATAGTTTGAGGTGGCATATGTATTCTTCACATTACCATGGGGAATGCTTATGTTAGGGGTGACCATCATTGCCTCGCTCCTGATTTGACAGGAAAGCCTTCAGCATTTTACCGTTCAATATGCTGTCAGGTGTGGGCTTTTCATAGTGGCCATGATCATGTGGAGGTAATTTCCTTCAGTTCCCTTTTAATTGGGTTCTTTTTAAATGATGAACATGTGTTGAATTTTGCCTAATGTTTTTTTGAATCAATCAATGATGGCTTTGATTCAATCATTCCCTCTGGTAATGGAGGACATCACATTTATGCATCTGTGTATGTTGATGGATCCTTGCATCCCTGGGTGAATCACACTGCGTTATGTTGTATGATCCTCTCAATGTTCTGTTGAATTCAGTATGCTCAGATTTTGTGAAGGAATGTTGCATGTATGTTCATTTGAGATAGTGACCTGTAGTTTCCCTTCTTGTGGTGCCTTTTTTGGTTTTGGTGTGAAAATAATGCTGTCCTCACAAATTTTATTTGGGAGTGCTTTTTTTTTTTATCAGTGTTTTGTAATAGTTTGAGAAATAAAGGCATTAATTCCTCTTTAAATACTTAGTAGAAGTTTTAATAAAGCCATGGACTCCTATGCAGATTTTTTGGAGGGTGAGGTTTTAG
>NW_024420099.1:0-9227 GCF_014898765.1 Herpailurus yagouaroundi | reverse complement strand
GACGCGGGGCTCGAACTCACGGACCGCGAGATCGTGACCTGGCTGAAGTCGGACGCTTAACCGACTGCGCCACCCAGGCGCCCCAAGATTTTAAAATCCTAAATATAACATTAGAAATTAAGTTCAGTGTAAGGTGAAAAAAATAATAGCATTACCAAACTGGGTTTATTTCAGGAATACAAGGTTGGTTTAGCATTTAATAATAAATGAATGTAATTCAGCACATTAACAAACATAGTAATATATGGTTTGGATAATAGAAAAGTCATGAGCATTTCAGTAGATGCAGAAAAATCATGACCAATTCCAACATTGATTCATAATTTAAAAGATAAAATCTCTCATCAAACTAGTAATATAATAGAAATTCCTTAATCTGATAAACAGTAAATATAGAAAATGTACAACAGATATTATACTTGTGAAATGTTGAAAACTTTCCCCCTGAGATCAGGAACAAGATGAAGATGTCCACTTTCACCATTTCTGTTCAACGTTATACTAGATGTTCTAATCAGTGCAAGTAGAGAAGTAAAAGAACTAAAAGGTATTAAAAAGGAAAATAAGAAATAAACCTGTCAGTATACATAGATGACTTAATTGTGCAGATAGAAAATTTTTAAATGATTTACAAACTATTGGAAATAAAAGTGAATTTTGCAAGGTTGGTCAATTGCTGGATATAAGGCCAATATAAGAAAATCAATTCTCTTTTTATATTCTAGGAATAAACAATAGGATAAAAAAAAAGCAAATACCTAGAAAAATATTTAATTAAAAATGTACCAGTTTCTACACAGAAAATAATAAAAGAGTACCAAGATAACCTAAAGAAGACCTAAGAAATGGAGAGATATACCTAAATATCTACACCTATATTTGTATTATGCATAGATATTAAGACATGGAAGATTCAATGCTGTATAGATGCCATTCTTCCCAAATTAATATATAGGTTGAATGGAATCATAAACAAAATTCAGGGTAGATTTTTTTTTAGTAGAAATTGATACAAGCCAGGGAGAGGGAGAGAGAGAATCTTAAGCAGCCTCCATGCTCAGCGCAGAACCCAACTGGGCACTTGACCCCACTACCCTGGAATCATGACCTGAGCTGAAATCAAGAGTCCGACACTCAATCAACTGAGCACCCAGGAGCCCTGCCAATTCTAAAATTAGACGGAAATGCAAAGGGCCAAGAATAATCACTATGGTCTTTAAGAAGAAAAAAGAAGGGGGTTGGAGAACTTACCCTACTGGATATCAAAACTTATTATTAAGCTACAATAAAACAAAATACAGATGTTTGAAACAGACTACTTGAGTGTTTGGTGACAAAGTTCATAGTGCAGCCTAGTGGAGGAAAGAATAGTCTCATCAATAATTGTGATTTAGTGATAGGGTTGCCATATGGAAAAAATATATTTTGATCTCTACCTCATACTGTAAACAAAAATCAATGCTAGGTGGATTAAAGACTGATTTTAATTTTTTAAAAGTTTTTATTATTTATTTATTTATTTATTTATTTATTTATTTATTTAGAGAGAGTGGGATAGGGGCAAAGAGAGGGAGAGAGAGAATCCAAGCAGGCTCCACACTGTCAGTATAGAACCCAACATGGGGCTCGATCCCACAAACTGTGAGATCATGAGCTGAAATCAAGAGTTGGATGCCTAACCAACTAAGCCACCCAGACACCCCTTAATGATTTAAATGTCAAAGATAAGACAAAATTTCCAGATCACAGCACAGGAGGATATGCTAATATCCTTAACAATTTTAAACAAATAGAAATAGCACTAGTCTTCAAGTTCAAAATTAGATTACATTTAAATTAGGAATTTCTTTCATCAAAGGACACCCTTAAATGAAATAGTATAATATCTGTGACTCTTGCTTCAGAATAATTAAGTGGTGATGGGAGGGGGCGAGGCGGGGTAGAAATATGAGAGCATAGCTGAAACAAGATTGGTTGTATATCTTGTTTTTGAAACTGGGGTTTTATTGCATACTTCTTCCACTTTTATTTATGTTTGAATTTTCCCATAAATAAAAGTTTAAAAACAAGAGACACTATTAAAAAGGGAAAAGACAAACCAGAGTGAAAGAAGTTATTTACAATACCTAGAACCAGGAAAGGGGCCTATGTCTAAAATGTATAAAGAATACCTACACAAGGGGTTGCCTGGGTGGTTCAGTGGTTGAGCATCCAACTTCAGCCCGGTCATGATCTCACACCTCATGGGTTCGAGCCCCGCATTAGGCTCTCTGCTGTCACCACGAGCCAACTTCAAATCCTCTGTCTCCCTCTCTCACTCTTCCCCTTCTCACACTCTCTCTCTCTCTCTAAAACATAAATAAACATTAAAAAAAAAAGAATACCTACACATAATTAAAGAAAAGACATTCAACTCAATAGAAAAATGAACAAAAACAAGTGAGAAGGCACAAAAGAGGATTTTAACCCAAATGGGTTTAAAAAAACAAAGGAAAATGATGTCTAATTAGTAATTAAAGAATTAGAAATTAAAGCCACAATTCAATACTCACATTCAATGACATAGGTAATTTATCATTTGTTTATATATTTATATATTTTTTTTCAACGTTTATTTATTTTTGGGACAGAGAGAGATAGAGCATGAACGGGGGAGGGGCAGAGAGAGAGGGAGACACAGAATCAGAAACAGGCTCCAGGCTCTGAGCCATCAGCCCAGAGCCCGACGCGGGGCTCGAACTCATGGACTGCGAGATCGTGACCTGGCTGAAGTCGGACGCTTAACCGACTGCGCCACCCAGGCGCCCCTGTTTATATATTTATAATATACACACATGTAATACACACACACACACAGACACACACACACACACACACACACACACACATACATACTGCAGTGAGAGGCCCTCGAGTTCAGCACCAGTACCATAATGATGTTAACCTAGAATGGTGAAGATTAAAAACATTGACAATACCAAGTGTTGGTGAGCAGGTGGTGTAACCAAAACTCTCATACACAGTTGGTAGGTGAGAATTTTGGTACAACTAATTTGGAAAAGAGTTTAGGAATATCTACCAAATTTGAATATGCCTATCCCTATAACTCAGCAATTCCATTCCTAGCTAGATACCCTTAAACGTGTGTGTGTGTGTGTGTGTGTGTGTGTGTGTGTGTGTGTGTGTGTATCTCCAAAGGACAAGTAAGAATTTCAGTAGTAACAAGTAATATTATTCATAATAGCTGGAAACTGGAAATGACTGAAGTGTCAACAAACAATAGAATGAATAAACAATCATAGTTTATTTATGTTATAGAACACCATGCAATCAAGAAAAATAATGAACTATTGCTACATACATCAATATAGATGCATATAAAAAAACACAATATTGGTCCAAAGAAGCCACCCATATATAAAATACAAACTGTGTGATTTTACTTAAATAGCCTTCAAAAATGAGCAAAACTGATCTAATATTACTGTGGAGGACAGAAGAATAGATATCACATATGGGACTTGTGGGTTAGGGCAGGATGATTGTCGAGGGACAGGATGGGGCTTTTGGATTAGGACAATATTCTGTTTCTGGACCTGGGTAGTGATTACAGAAGTGTTTGTTTGCACTTTGTGATATGAGCTATCGAACTGTACCCTTTGAATTTCTGGGGTTTTTTGATATGTAGATTGTACTTCAATAAGGATGTCTATTAAAACAGGAGAATGAGAGGGAATTCTGATAGATGAAAAAGTCACTTCAGTGTAGCAGAATTGTGAGTGAATTAAAAAAAAAATCTTGCTTTTAATTTGGTTGTTACAATAAATAAAATTTGGGTGGGAGGAAAAGTAATATAGCCTTTGTTCAAATGCAAACTGGACATGGGAGACCCTTGAGTTCTGGGCCAAGACCACAATCATTTCAGCCAGAAAAAATTTTAGAGCTGCTATCAGAACAGCCTCCCAAAGAATCTTGCTCAAAAAGCTGTGAACTTCTAATTTTGAACAATATAGTTTCCAGGTACATCCTCCAAATAAAACCCCACAAACCTACTGCAATATATATCTGAGTAGTTGAATAAGGAAATGAATTATTAGACAATTAAATGTTGAAAGAAAACTACTAATAATAACTTTGGTTTTGAAAGAACCTCTCGTTCTTCTTTTTTTAGAGTTGAATTTTTAAAATTGAGGTATAATTGGGGCACCTGGGTGGCTCAGTGTTTAAGCATCCGACTTCGGCTCAGGTCATGGTCTCACCGTTCGTGGGTTTGAGCCCCGCGTTGGGCTCTGTGCTGACAGCTCCGGAACCTGAAGTCTGCTTCGGATTCTGTCTCCCTGTCTCTCTCTGCTCCTCCCCCCGATCGCGCGCGTGCTCTCTCTCTCTCAAAAATAAACAAACATTAAAAAGATTTTAAGTTGAGGTGTAATTGACATATAACATTAGTTTCAGGTATACAGCATAATGGTTTGATATTTGTATCTATTGCAAAATGGTCACCACAATATGTCTAGTTAACATCCATCACCATTTACAGATACATTTTTTTCCCTTGTGATGAGAACTTTTAATATTACATTATTACATTGTGATGAGAGCTTTTAGGAGCTACTCTCCTAGCAACCTTCAAAGATGCAATACGGTTTTATTAAAAAAACATTTTTTTGTTTATTTATTTTTGAGAGACAGAGAGAGAGCAAGAATGGGGGAGGAGCAGAGAGAGACACACACACAGAATCCAAAGCAGGCTTCAGGCTCTGAGCTGTTGGCACAGGGCTCAAACCCATGAACCATGAGATCATGACGCTTAACCGACTGAACCACCCAGGCACCCCCAATACAGTATTATTAACGTTAGTCACCACGCTGTTCTCTGTGGTGGGGTGCAGTCCACATCTGGTTAGTAGAATAACAAAATTTTTGAGACATGATGTTCTTTGTTCCTTTGACAGGAAGATTTTGGGTTGGGGAGGGATTGGTCTTTGCTCCTCATTTTGAGAAATGTTTCCTTTTTTTTTATTGTCTTTATAATAAAGTTCTAATTTAAATTTTATAAATTATGATGTGTGTACTTCTCTCTTCCTTTTTAAACTAGCATCACAGTATAAAGATGTTTTAAATTGGGAACATGGGGCTGGGTGGGAAGAAAGGGCTTTACCTCATACACGAGGAATCCTGTCTTTACCTGAGCATGGCCACAGCAGATATCTTATCTTGTTATGCTTGGACTTGTACCAAGGATCCATGAAGGATCTATAAACCTAACACAAAGGATTGTGTGCGGTTAGTGTAACTTTGAAGAGGGATATTCTAATTCTCTTCCAGTATCACATTAATTTTCATCTAATTTAGAATTCCCATTTGATAGCCTAAAATCCTTGGAAGTTCAAGGTAGCTCTTCTTTACACTTGACCCTGATCTTTACACAACAGAAAAGGAAATGGCACTGGATTGGGAACCAGAAAGTGCAGGCTCTAGTCTTGATTTTGCTGCTTACTAGTCTATAGTGATTACTGAATCTCTTTGAGCCTTAGTTTCCTCAACTCTACATATTTAATATCCCCTGCTTCAGAGTTATTACATTTTTCTTGAAAAGCCTAAGACACAAGGTAAATATAGGCTAACATCATTATGTTAGTAGTAGTCATTGTTATCTTTCGATCTCATTCTAAATTTAAAAGATAAGGCATATAGTATAGTGGTGATTAGTCTTGGGAAAAATACAGGGAAGTGAAGTCAGAATAAGGAATGGGAAAATGAACACATTGGTAAGTACAGATTTTTTAAAAGGGCAAAATTTTGATGTTAAAAGGTCCAATAACCTTTTAAATTATTTTTCTATGCCACACACTCTCACTTTGGATATAGTAGACATCTGTTGTGTTTTTCTGCTTGTAACCTGCCTTCTTCTAGAAACAGCAATCTCTTTCCTTGGAGAACTGCTTTTCCCAAACTCCGTGGTTTTCTGGTGGGCTGCTTAATGACATCACTCCATTCAACTGGCTAGAGGTGGGTATGCCTGGGGATTTGCAGGTGACCCCAGCCAGGAAAACCAGCATCCTTCCTTGACATTGTTTACATAGACCCTGATGGGGGAAATCTCTTTCTCTGGAGTTCTAAGTGGGATTTTTTAAATCTTGGAACTCCTTTGTGTAATAAACAACTACATCCCCCTCATTCTACCTTTCTTGCTGCCTAGACGCTGGTGGTTGGGAACTAAGATCATCTTTTGAGGGATCTGAAACCATTTCTCCCACATCTTTACACTTTGCTTCTAAACACCACATCTGTTTACTAGATAATGTAGTTTCTAAGCAGTTAAGAACATGTATTAAAGAGCCACAGGTTTAAAAACAAAAACACCAGGTAACCTTAAGTAAAAGAAAATCTCACACACACTTTTTTTTAAGTTTATTTATTTTGAGAGAGAGAGAGAGCATGGGCTAGTGCATGCAGGGGACAGGCAGAGAGAGAGAGAGAGAGAGAGAGAGAGAGAGAGAGAGAATCCCAAGTAGGCTCTGAGATGTCAGCACCAGAGAGAGGCCCTTGGGGCTCCATCCCACAAACCATGAGAACCTGAGATCAAGAATTGGTCGCTTAACCACCCAGGTGCCCCACTTTCACTATTCTTTTATACCAAGTCTATTTAGTCAACAGTAGAATCTCCAGGTACCTAAAATACTTGTTATCATGAAATAGTTAATAAGCATTTAAATTTTCCAAATTGTTTTAAAAAATTGTTTTAACCTTTGTTTTGTTTGAACTAGGATTCAAACAATGGAGCAAAATGGTTTTTTTGTTGTTGTTTCTTTATCATTAAGCACATGGCCTGGGCCTGGTTACATTTTACCTCTCTTTGAAATAGTTATTTCCTTGAGAGCAATAGAATTTAGAAATTAATTCAAAGTCTCTTCATGTGCTTTACAAATATCCGATGAGGTTCTGGTAATGAAATCATGGGGCAGAAGTAATAGCTTAAAGTTATCCTTGGACATTAGAATCCAAAAGGGAGCCTTGACAAGCAAACACTTACGTTGATTTTGCAACCTTTGGTGTTTCCTTATCTTTATCTGTTTTGACTTGGTGGAAAACAAAAGGAGACCACCCTTTGGTTTCCCAATATGTAATAGAATATTGAAAATTTCTAATAGCAAATAAATGCATTAATATATTTCCTTAAATATATTTATTAAAAATATCTGTAGCTTTATTTACAACATTATCTTTGCCCTATAAGCCTTTGTTTGTTCTTAATAAAAGACTGAGAGATAGTATCACCCTCTCTAGGTATAAATGAGTATGTTTATTTTGCTTCAACTCAAATATGAAAGGATTAAAAGACTGTTATCGACAGCCCCACAACTTTCTTCTCCTAAAGTGGAGATGCCAAAGGATGAGGGGTGAAGAGACTTTTACCCATGTGTGATCTCTGCCCATCTCGTCAAATAAATGAACAATATAAGTGATCCACATAACTGCGAAGCAAGCTCAGCATTTTGACAAGTCCTGTAGACCCCACCCCTGACAACCAGACCATTATCCTTAAAGTTCACCTGGAGCTAACACTGACCCCAATTATAGTAACCTAACATTTACTTATTTCCGATCCGCACTATCCCTCTATTAAAAAGAACTACAGGGTCCAAAACCGGGGTATGGGTTTTGTCTGTTTTAGTCGGGTTGGGTTTTTTGTTTTTTTTTTCTTTCCTTGGTGGCGGGGGGGGGGGGGGCATATATTTATTATTCTTACTTTACTATTAAGATCTGGAAACATTTTAAATAATAATAATAATAATTTTAAAAAACCTGTCTCATGGAGCATCCACTACCAGCATCCACTTTGCCTGGGGACTCCAAAGGTTTAAAAACCATCGACCCAGGCCATCCACTTTTACAGCTCCTTTCCTGGTCCTTGCTTGTCGTATCAGCACTGGGTAAGTGCCCAGGTTCTGGGCTGGGACTGAAACTCATGATCTTCTGGCTCAGGTTCTGTGAACTGAGTCATTCTGGCACGGAGAATATTCCGTGACTCAGCAGGCCCGAAAAGGAGGATGTCAGATCCAGATAATTTCGAGTCTTTTAAAGGCAAGATGGGGAACATAAACAACACAGTGGAAGAATTTCACAGTGGGTCTGCGCACCCAGGGGAAAAATGTCATTCCATTCCCAGCCCTTTCACTTCCTTCTCTGCCCCAGATAAACGGCGGGTTACACTTTAATTTAGAGGCAGGAAATAGCTTCAAAAAATTCATTTTGAGGCTGCGACCAGGCCCTTTATTCTCCGAGGACCGTGTCAATTCCCTGGGCACCCCCGGGGCCTCTCCTTGGAAAGGGTTAGAGGCGGCCCCGCGCAGCAGGGGGCATTCCCGGGGCGGCCGGCGCGGGCCAGGAGCCCGCGGGCAGGTCCCACCGTCAGGTCCCTCGGGGCCCGGCCCCAGAGTGCGGCCGGCTGGACGCAAGGACCGACACCTGGTGGGGCAGAGCTCCGCGCTGTCGCAGCCCGGGTTGGCGCGGGGCCCAAAGGCCGATTCCGAGTGACCTCACCGACCCAGCGTCGCCCCTTTAAGACTCCCTCCGTTGCCCCTTCCCCAACCGGAGTCTTCGGGGACACGGAGCCAGGGGACCCCGGCGCCCAACTCCCACAGGGCGCTGGCTCTCCTTGGCCTCCCCTTCCCTCCCGGCATGCACCGCCCCGCCGCCCCCCCTCCCCCGCTGCCCCCCTCCCGCACTCCCTAGCTCCCCGCCCACCCCTCGCGCCCCTCAAGGCCCCTCCCCCGCGATCGCGCGCCGCGGGCCCGAGCGCGAGATGCCGCCGCCCCCGCCGCCGCCGCCGCGAGTCGCCCGGGCGGACGCTCAGTGCACGGAGCGCGGAGGGCGGGGGAGCAGCTACGGGGGCCGCGGGAGCTGTTGGGAGGAGGCCGGGGCTGGGCTTTCTCCTCCGCCAGACCCCACCCCACCCTGCCGACCCCACCCCCTGCTCCTTCCTCCTCGGGGGCGCGCACTCGGGCCCGCGCTCGGAAGTCGGGGGTCGGCGCCGAGTGCGGGCAGTGTCCCGGGTGGGTGAGGGAGGCGCGGAGGCGGCGCGCGGGGCAGTGGTCGGCGAGCCGCGCGGTCCTCGCCAGCGGCGCCCACTGGCCCGTCTCTCCGGTACGAGCCGCCGCCACCGCCCGGCGCGCGAGTCCGGCCCCTGGGCCCCGAGGCTCAGCCCGCGGAGCGGCCTCCTGGGG
>NW_024420098.1:0-8612 GCF_014898765.1 Herpailurus yagouaroundi | reverse complement strand
GCATGAACGGGGGAGGGGCAGAGAGAGAGGGAGACACAGAATCGGAAACAGGCTCCAGGCTCCGAGCCATCAGCCCAGAGCCTGACGCGGGGCTCGAACTCATGGACTGCGAGATCGTGACCTGGCTGAAGTCAGACGCTTAACCGACTGCACCACCCAGGCACCCCTGTTACCAGTAGATTTTAAAGATTGCCTTAAAAAGAAAGTGAACAACAGGTAATTTTTGTACCTTGACATTAAGGGCAAGTGTTTTGATCACAGAGGCCAAGTAGGGCTCTACGTAATTTACTGGAAAAATAATGTGGGTTGTACAGGAGTAATTCCATTCAACATTACCAGTCAAAAGAGAAAAACAAAATGTGCTACAAGGAAGGGAACTTGAATCTGTAAAACTGAGAAGAAGGGGATGCTGCCAAAGGTCCTTCATATAAAATCTGTTAAATATTTACTAACTGGTCCCTTTCCCCACAAAATGAGCCCTGATTTGTAGCATTTGCCAATTTCTGTTGTATAAATATTCCCATCGTGGTTGATTTAAACTACTAGCATGATTTCAATTGGCTTGCAAGATTTCTGTATTTAATAATTGGCCCTTGCTAGCCAGTAGGAACCAAACACATTGGTAGGAACCATTGTGTTTGGAGAAGAGGAAATACAGAAGTGATGAAGGGTAAATATCCATTTATGACATTCCAGGCACAGAGAGAGTTGGCTAATCTCAAAAGCAGTGCAGGGGGTCAATGTGGGTGACTTCCCCAGGAAGCCAGTTTAAAACCGTGGTCTCAATGGGGCATTACCGCCTCCTGGAGGATTTCTCTTCTGGGCAAATTTGTGGGGACAATTTTTGTCACAGTGAACTGGGGACCGAGATCATTGAATAGAGGCCAAAGATATTAGACATCTTGCAAAAGTCAGATCTCTATTATAGAACAAAAAATTACCCAGGGTTTTGTAGATTTCTAATGTCTTACTGGGCACTCTTCCAGGTTAAGGAAAAACAGAAACTTAAAATTACCCAAGCCTAGAAGTTAACGGTTTTACATCTTATTTACTACTTATTTTTTAAAACAGAATTAAATCTTTCATGTCTTATTTGTTTGCTTTTCCGTGCTGGTCGTGGAGCCTAATGTGGGGCTCAAGCTCACAACCCTGAGATTAAGACCTGAGCTGAGACCGAGTCAGATGTTCAACCCACTGAGCCACCCAGGCGGCCCCACATTTCATTTTGGATGAAGCTTTAATACGAATAGTGGATTTTCTAGGAATGGGTGTCTCCTGTAAGTTGAGGTGTGTTTGTATTTTTGGGTCCGAAACTTTATCTGGAGCTTTTTGCCATCTGTCTTAGGCACAGCAGCGGCATTCATGGGGTCCGAGTCTAAGGCACCTGTATCAACTGGGATTTGTAACTGCTGTGGCCACCATGTTCCTATGTAGAATGTAAACATTTCACAGGTTTTTAAGAGTGTGTGTGTGTGTGTGTGTGTGTGTGTGTGTATATATATACATATATATATATTAAGGTTTATATGTATGTGTGTGTGTGTGTGTATGTAGTAAATCATGAAACTTATTTCAGGATGGGGAAAAAAGGCATTATGTAACGTAGTAGAATTTATAAGAGGAATATTACTGGCCCTTTTCAAAATGTGCCTGGATTAACGTCCAAACTAGCCCTCCTGAAATCAACTCAATGACCAGGTGCAGCCTAACCGATAGGAAGGAACTGTGCTCTGTTCCAAGTGAAAGTGTGAAAGGTAACCAGAGTTCAGGTGGTCTAAGCTCTCCAATTTCTTGAAATGTGATATGACACAGAAACTTCGTATTAAAACCTATTTTGTATCGCTACAAGGAGCCGTGATCGCTAATCATCGCAGGGATACGTTAAAGCACAAGATGAGAATAAAACGATTATGTGCGTAATTCTATGAACACTGTAAAACTCACATTAGGAAAAGCATGAAAAACTTCCGTTTGGTCACACGGGGTCCCGTAACTTGTGCAAGTGTGCACATGAGTGTGCAAATAAACGCGAGTCTGTGTGCTCTTTGGGTGTGTGTATTTCTGGCAGTAAGAAATAGGAGAGTGTGCCTCACATTCATGCACGTTGGAATGAAAAATGCTAGAATGGCCGAAAACAATATTTGGATGCAATAGAGGGTCTAACTAGCTGATGCTCTGCTGAACAGTGAATACTACTGAAGGACAATCCTTGTCAAATTCTAATGTGCATGCAAGTCTTGTTAAAATACAGACTATGACCTGGTGAGTTCGAGATGGGGCCAGAGGTTTGCATTTTTACGAAGTTCCCAGCTGATCCTATGCTGCTACTCTTGGCCCACGCTTTGATTAGCAAGGATCAGGGCTTCCTACGAAGCATCTTTGGTGGCTCCGTCCCTACAGGTCAGGGCTAGAACTTCCAGGGGGAGAAAAATGATGGTAAACGACTTTGTTATGTGATACTTCTTACTCTGTGAACATACTCCAGTTTATCCGTTGTGTTGCCGAAAATCATCTGGATTGTTTTCTCTCTATGGTTGTTTTTGATAGCAAAGAAAAAGACTCCTGTACCTGTCTACTTCTACACATGTTCAAGAGTTTCCCTAGGTTCTGCATACACCTGAGAACTTGCTGGGTGGTAGATTCAGTAAATGTCAAGTTATTGTCAAATCCTATCCCAAGGCGGTTGGACTCAATTCTCCTTCCGTCAACAGTGTGCTGGTATTTCCTTTGGCCCATATACTCCAAAACTTAATGTACGGAAGTATTAATTTTTTAAATGTTTGTTAGTTTTGAGAGAGAGACAGAGTGTGAACAAGGGAGGGGCAGAGAGCGAGAGGGAGACACAGAATCCGAAGCAGGCTCCAGGCTCTGAGCTGTCAGCACAGAGCCCAATGGGGGGCTCAAACTCACCAACTGTGAGATCATGACCTGAGCCAAAGTCAGACACTTAAATGGACTGAACCACCCAGGGGCCCCCAGAAGTCTTAATTTTTACTGCAGATCGATTTCTAAAGAGAATGCTTCAGAATGTTTCTCATTAGGAATTAAATTTGCTCTAGGTTTTTCATAGGTACCTTTGTAATGTTAAGGAATCTCATCTCTCTGGGTGACATTTTTGTATCCTGAGTGGAGGTAATCGAATACACTTTCTGCATCTATTGAGATGGGTATGTGGCACTGTGATCTTTTAATGTGGTGAATTATACCTACAAATTCTCACTATTCAAATTTCTCTCCTTTCCTGATATAAAACGAGCTTGGTGGGGGGGGGGGGGAGGTGTGGGTGTGTGTAAGAGAGAGATTTCAAGACTCCATTTGGTTTTGCTAATACATCATTTAGGAATTTTGTCTCCAAGTTGCTAAGTGAGATTGTTCTGATCTCCTGCCATGCCCTCTGTCTGCTTTGGGATCAATATTATACAAGCCTCAGGGTACAAATTGAAGAACGATTTTTCTCTATTTTCTGATGAGTTTGTATATAAAAGTGGAATCGCATGGAAAAATCCTATGAAACCATTTGGTCCAAGTGTTGCTCTTGTGGAAGGTTTTGAAACTACTTCTAAAAGTCTTTTTTTTTTTTTTTTTTTTAATTAATTAGAACTCTTTGGGCTTTTTATTTCTCCTTGAATCTGTTTTGAAAATTATATCAATAAATTGGAAAGTAGACAAGTTATTAGAAAAATCTAGATTTGCTCATAATGTTCTCTCAATCCTTTCTCGGAGCGTATCTCCCTTTTCATTCATAGAATGGAATGTTTCTGCCTTCTTTGTTGATAGTTACCATTCTCACCAGAAGATTGTCTGTCTTATTTGCTTGAAGAACGTATTTTTGGTTTTGTCAATTCTGTATTGCATATTTCTTATTCTGCATTATCTCATTTTCTTAAAATGTTTGGATTGATTCTGTTATACGGTTTCTAACTTGTTTAGTTAAGCTATCCTATCATTTCTGTTGTAGTAATTTAAAGTCTAATATTCTTTGAAATAGTCTCTTGCTGAAACTTGCAAGTGTTTAAATGGGTTTTGATTGTTGGTTACAAACACTTTTTTTCATTTCCATTGTTTTTATCAATTTAGAAGTGTCTTAGATTTCCAATAGTAACTGTTTGTGTTACTATTACCTCATTTTTCTTTGTGATCTAAATCCTTTGAAAATTTTGACCTCTGAAGGAATGTATGGGACTTAAACATTCCACGTATGCTTGAGAAAAATGTGTGCTCTCTGTGCGACATTGGTGGGGGGGGGGAGTTCATTCCAGTTAGACTTTTATAAGTTCCTGTGTCTTTACTAATATTTTTGTCATCTTGGCCCATCAATTGAGAAATGGCACTGGTGTGATTTGCCCACATCTCCCTACAGTTCTATGGGCTATTTCCTACATTCCCCGCCGCCCCCCCCCCCTCCTTTTTAAAAGATAAATCTGGCTCTGGGCCTGGTTTCTTTACTGGACTTTGAAGGCAAAGGGCATAACTTATCACCTCCTTATGTCCCAGGGTGGCAGCCACTGAATGAATGAATGAAATGAATGTTCTGGGAAGGCTGAGCCGATTTATTAATCTGACTCTCTGTACAAAATGAAATACCATAGTCACGAGAGATAATCCCAAAGACTGTACGGGAATGGATTATGCCTGACAAAGCTTTCCATTAGCTATCACTTCACAATAGCCAAAGATCTTGTAACATTAGTGAAGGACTTTCCATGAATTCATGTTACCCATCATCATGGGTTAGGGTTTCAGAGAAAGCAGTGGGAGTTCTAGAATTTGGAGTCATGCCTGTTAGTTAAGTGAAAGGCATTTCACACATTTGCTTTTATCAGTTTATTCATGCTGATAGGTGCTTTTAGAAGGAATTCACAGCTCATGAAAGGCTCTGAATGAAAAGATCCAGTGAACAAAGTCTTCTGTTTATCTATAGAATGTGCCTCAGGACGGACCTCAGCAGCCCCACAAACTTCTCTGTGTTTAAAGGCACAAATGGAAGAAGAGTAATCAAGATTGTTTTTTGTTTTTTGTTTTTTGTTTTTAATGGAGCTCCAGTCCATTAGATTAAATCAGTATTTGGGCCCATAGAAGCTTCAAGGCACATTTTTAATACTTAGGCTCATTTTATAGGGGAAAGCGATTATTTAAATCAGTTGAAGTATGTTTAAAATGTTCAGACACATTCAACTTTGATCCAGTTTAAATCCTGGTAATTCTAAACATGACTCTTTAAAAGTTTCGAGTCAGTAGCATGACTGCTTAAGAAATGAAAGCTGGACCGTACATTTATCATCCTTAGCATGTGTGCGTGAATAATCTTACAAAATACCCCATACACGGAGGCCGTTTCAGAAATTCACATGCTCACTGTTCGGTAGTCCCTACCCTATCGATTGGCCATTAGATCCCTTTCTTTCAACACCCGTGGATCCCCAGGGCTGTTTTTTTATTCTTGCCTGGAAGGAAAAGTTATTTTAAACGGTAACATAAGTTACTCAAAATAGGTATTAAACTCACGCAAATTCTTCTCTGAATGAAGAATTTAAAATGGAGCTGAGAACTATTCTTCTGATAGTCCTCTCACCCTGGAAACATACCCACCGGAGTCCCTAGAATTTTTTTTTCTGCTGAATATTCATAAAGTGCTCAAAAAAGCACAGCGATTGCTGATGTTGTATTTGCGGAAAATGCTTGGCATATTGTGTATTTTGGTCCTGTTCCTTCAAGGAGATTCCGTGTTTCCACGGAGTCCAAATTTCTCGTGATGGAACATATACTAGTTTGGCCGCTACTTTATGAGCCTGTGAGTGTCTTATCAGTGATGGTAACTAATCATAATAAGTGACAGGTTCCTAATGTTTAACATCGTTAAATCTCTTAAATTGTTGCCTGAAAAGCAGAGTAGTTAGGAAAGCCACCCCCCCCACCAGCCCCTGCCATTAGAGAAATAGAAACTATATACATTTTAGAGGTTCTGCTTTATTCTTGGATTGGTAGTAATCAGATATTTAAGAACTGAAATAGATTATAGTCAGAATATCCACTATATGTAAATAATTATTTAAATATATCCTAACATACTGTAGAATGATGAACACTTCCTAAAAAAACTTTAGACGAATTTGGGTTATTTATATCCTTTTTCTTCTTGGTAGTGACCTTTGCTTTTTCATGTGTTCTTATCCTTTCCAAACAAAATTTTTAGAAGATCTTGGAGGTATTCCATCTAAAATTATAAAATGTGGGGCGCCTGGGTGGCGCAGTCGGTTAAGTGTCCGACTTCAGCCAGGTCACGATCTCGCGGTCCGTGAGTTCGAGCCCCGCGTCAAGGCTCTGGGCTGATGGCTCAGAGCCTGGAGCCTGTTTCCGATTCTGTGTCTCCCTCTCTCTCTGCCCCTCCCCCGTTCATGCTCTGTCTCTCTCTGTCCCAAAAATAAATAAACGTTGAAAAAAAAAATAAAATTATAAAATGTTATCAAAAATCAGCTGTATTTCACCTAACCTTGTCTTACTCTCCTTAAAGGTCCTAACTTTGTTTTCTTTTTTTTTTCTTTTTTTTTAAATTT
This sequence comes from Herpailurus yagouaroundi, assembly GCF_014898765.1. Lineage (NCBI taxonomy): Eukaryota > Metazoa > Chordata > Mammalia > Carnivora > Felidae > Herpailurus > Herpailurus yagouaroundi. Next base: position 2,058 of record NW_024420098.1, on the reverse strand, counting down.
TTCAATGTTTATCTATCTTTGGGACAGAGAGAGACAGAGCATGAACGGGGGAGGAGCAGAGAGAGAGGGAGACACAGAATCGGAAACAGGCTCCAGGCTCCGAGCCATCAGCCCAGAGCCTGACGCGGGGCTCAAACTCGCAGACCGCGAGATCGTGACCTGGGTGAAGTCGGATGCTTAACCGACTGCGCCACCCAGGCACCCCCTAACTTTGTTTTATGGCAGGACACATGGGAACTTACAGTCTAAGCAAAAAATTCTATTTGAACTAACAAATGATTTATCCCGTTTTAATCTATGAACTTCCTTACACTTTAAGTTTTCTTCCCCTCCCCCTCTGTACGACAAGTCCCCTTAATGTCATCCCTCCGCTTGCTTGAGTCAGAATCATTGCTGGTTCTTGGTCCTACCTTCCTACGTGCTCGCCGTTGAAGCTTTCGGGCCATGGGATGCTAACTCCCAGGGCAGTAACGGTCCGACTCTCAGTCTTTCTGTTCCTTCCTCCCTATGTTGACATCTCCCCTCTCTCCCCAGGCAAGACCACCTTTAAAAAAAAAAAAAAAATGACCCTCTTTGCTTCCAGACCGTCCTCCCTTTCCCCTTCCATCTTTGACCCCTGCGTCTCCTTTTAATCGCTTTCAGAAGTCCGTTGCCACTGACCAGTTTTGAAGTGTTTGAATCTCTCACCGCACCCTGTATTAGAAACTGTCCTGGGCTTTAGCTTCTCAGAAGATTATGAGCAGAGTTTGAAGTTGAGAGAATGTCAGCTTAATGTGTTACGTCCTCGCCCTCAAGCTTCACAGGAGTTGTGAACTTTCACCTTAGTTTGTTAGCGAGGTGTAATTGACCTCTTGGTTTCAAGGGTACAAAATGATCTGCTATTTGCAGCCCTCATGAAATGATCACAATGAGCTTAGTTAACCTCCGTGAGCATACACAATTACAGAATTTCTTGTGAGGAGAACCACCATAGTATTTCTTTTTATGCAGTGTTTTATTTTTGAGAGCGTGCAGGCAGGGAAGGGGCAGGGGGGGCGCAGAGGATCAGAAGCCGGCTCCGTGCTGACAGCAGCGAGCCCGGTGCGGGGCTCGAGCTCATGAACCGGGAGATCACGACCTGAGCCGGAGTCAGACGCTCAACCAACTGAGCCACCCGGGTGCGCCAGACAACCGCCTTCATATTTCTTCATATACTTTGTGTTGCGTTTTTGAATTTTTTTTCTCCCTCAGTGTAGATTTCCGGTAACATAGAAGTCATCTACCATTTATGGGGGACCAGAACTTGCTTCTCACGTATTTACAACTCTTAACCTCCACTTTGTTTCTCATTTCTGTGGTTCCTATTGAGCTATGAAACCATCTCTCTACAGATTCATAGTGTAATTTACTAACTCTTCCCTCGTCACGGGCATGCTGGAGGTGGATTATGTTGGGTGACACAGGACTTAAAAGTGCCCTTGAGGACAAGGACCATGGCTGTCCTGATCAGGAAGTGCACATAGGTAGCCCAGTGACCAGGCTATAGTAAGTGTTCAGCGATTAATCAACTCGGCCACCAAGGTAGTAGTTCTCACCTGTTTCTGCATACAGCATGTGACTCCTTTCTTAATGCTGTCGTTCACATGTATATTTTTATATATATTCGATATATATATATATATATATATATATTTAAGTAATACATTGGAAACAAGAAAGCCACAGTAAATAGATACACAAAAGAGATTTTATCCCAAGGTGGGGCAAGAATTCCAATTTCCACTTATAATAAGTAGGGAAATGATGCCCCAGACTCGATCAATGCATTATTCAAGGTCAATCGCAGCAGAGCAGGAGCTGATGGGGGAGTAATTGAGAAACAGATCTGTCTGTCCTTTATTTTTCTCCCTGTGGCACACCTGCCACATGCCTGTCTCCCCCCAAGCCCGTAAGGTAATGGGGCTCCTTTTGAGGACTTGGGTTCTGTTCTTGTCTTGAATGTTTTGCAGACCTCGAAGCAGACACTGCTTAAATACCTTCACCTGCCTCTCTCCCTCCTTCTCCCTTTCTCTCTCCTTG
>NW_024420097.1:0-6508 GCF_014898765.1 Herpailurus yagouaroundi | reverse complement strand
GGGCTGTTTTGTGACCCAGTATATGATCTATCTTGGAGAATGTTCCATGTGCACTCGAGAAGAAAGTATATTCTGTTGCTTTGGGATGCAGAGTTCTAAATATATCTGTCAAGTCCATCTGTTCCAATGTCTCATTCAGGGCCCTTGTTTCTTTATTGACCGTGTGTCTGGATGATCTATCCATTTCTGTAAGTGGGGTGTTAAAGTCCCCTGCAATTACCACATTCTTATCGATAAGGTTGCTTGTGTTTATGAGTAATTGTTTTATATATTTGGGCGCTCCGGTATTCGGCGCATAGACATTTATAATTGTTAGCTCTTCCTGATGGATAGACCCTGTCACTATTGTATAATGTCCTTCTTCATCTCTTGTTACAGCCTTTAATTGAAAGTCTAGTTTGTCTGATATAAGTATGGCTACTCCAGCTTTCTTTTGGCTTCCAGTAGCATGATAAATAGTTCTCCATCCCCTCACTCTCAGTCTAAAGGTGTCCTCAGGTCTAAAATGAGTCTCTTGTAGACAGCAAATAGATGGGTCTTGTTTTTTTATCCATTCTGATACCTTTTGTCTTTTGGTTGGCGCATTTAATCCATTTACATTCAGTGTTATTATAGAAAGATATGGGTTTAGAGTCATTGTGATGTCTGTATGTTTTATGCTTGTAGTGATGTCTCTGGTACTTTGTCTCACAGGGTCCCCCTTAGGATCTCTTGTAGGGCTGGTTTAGTGGTGACAAATTCCTTCAGTTTTTGTTTGTTTGGGAAGACCTTTATCTCTCCTTCTATTCTAAATGACAGGCTTGCTGGATAAAGGATTCTCGGCTGCATATATTTTCTGTCTAGCAAACTGAAAATCTCGTGCCAACTCTTTCTGGCCTGCCAAGTTTCAAAAGAGAGATCAGTCACGAGTCTTATAGGTCTCCCTTTATATGTGAGGGCACGTTTACCCCTTGCTGCTTTCAGAATTTTCTCTTTATCCTTGTATTTTGCCAGTTTCACTATGATATGTCGTGCAGAAGATCGATTCGAGTTACGTCTGAAGGGAGTTCTCTGTGCCTCTTGGATTTCAATGCCTTTTTCCTTCCCCAGTTCAGGGAAGTTCTCAGCTATTATTTCTTCAAGTACCCCTTCAGCACCTTTCCCTCTCTCTTCCTCCTCTGGGATACCAATGATGCGTATATTATTTCTTTTTAGTGTATCACTTAGTTCTCTAATTTTCCCCTCATACTCCTGGATTTTTTTATCTCTCTTTTTCTCAGCTTCCTCTTTTTCCATAAGTTTATCTTCTAGTTCTCCTATTATCTCCTCTGCCTCTTCAATCCGAGCTGTGGTGGTTTCCATTTTGTTATGCATTTCATTTAAAGCGTTTTTCAGCTCCTCGTGACTGTTCCTTAGTCCCTTGATCTCTGTAGCAAGAGATTCTCTGCTGTCAGCTATACTGTTTTCAAGCCCAGCGATTAATTTTATGACTATTATTCTAAATTCACTTTCTGTTATATTATTTAAATTCTTTTTGATCAGCTCATTAGCTGTTGTTATTTCCTGGAGATTCTTCTGAGGGGAATTCTTCCGCTTGGTCATTTTGGATAGTCCCTGGCGTGGTGAGGACCTGCAGGGCACTTCCCCTGTGCTGTGGTGTATAACTGGAGTTGGTGGGCGAAGCCGCAGTCAGACCTGATGTCTGCCCCCAGCCCACCGCTGGGGCCACAGTCAGACTGGTGCGTGCCTTCTCTTCCCCTCTCCTAGGGGCGGGATTCACTGTGGGGTGGGGTGGCCCGTCTGGGCTACTTGCACACTGCCAGGCTTGTGATGCTGGGGATCTGGCGTCTTAGCTGGGGTGGGTAGGCAAGGTGCACAGGGGCAGGAGGGGCAGTCTTAGCTTGCTTCTCCTTAGGTGATCCACTTCAGGAGGGGCCCTGTGGCAGCAGCCGGGAGTCAGATCCGCTGCCGGAGGTTTGGCTCCGCAGAAGCGCAGAGTTGGGTGTTTGCGCGGAACGAGCAAGTTCCCTGGCAGGAACTGGTTCTCTTTGGGATTTTGGCTGGGGGATGGGCGGGGAAGATGGCGCTGGCGAGCGCCTTTGTTCCCCACCAAACTGAGCTCTGTCGTCCGGGGGCTCAGCAGCTTTCCTTCCCTTTGTCCTCCAGCCTTCCCGCTTTCTGAGCAGAGCTGTTAACTTATGACCTCACAGCCGCTATGTCACGCTTGCTGTCGGAACACAGTCCGTCAGGACCCTCCGCTTTTTGCAAGCCAGACTTGGGGGCTCTGCTTGGCCGGCGAGCCGCCCCTCCTCCCCGGCTCCCTCCCGCCAGTCCATGGAGCGGGCACCGCCTCGCCGCCCTTCCTACCCTCTTCCGTGGGCCTCTCGTCTGTCCTTGGCTCCGGCGACTCCGTTCTGCTAATCCTCTGGTGGTTTTCTGGGTTATTTAGGCAGGTGTAGGTGGAATCTAAGTGATCGGCAGGACGCGCGGTGAGCCCAGCGTCCTCCTACGCCGCCATCTTCCCTCCTCCCAACAATTCTTACTTCTATAGTGTTTGCTTTGAGGATCCAAAGAGTTCATATATGCAGAAGGATTTTGTACATAAAAATGTGCTGCATAATGTAAGTTACTCTTTCTCACAACACTCTGTGCCAAGATAAAAGAAATGTGTTGATTTTATATATTTTACTAAAGGGTAGCATGTATAACAGAGGAAGAGAAGGACGGGTTAAAAAAATGATGATAGTTATACTCGTCTTGTTGACCTTTCTACTCTTCAAAGTCTCTTTAGAAGATATCATCATGGTCTCTTTCAGTTACAGATGCCTCTTATTGTCTCTGAGACAATAACCTTAATATTTTCTAATTTGCTAAGCCAGGTTGTGTGGAAGACAGATAAAACTGCCAGCTCATTTTGCAGGAAGCAGCATATAAGGAGCCCACTGATCTGACAGGCTTGTGTCACAATGCACAAGTTTGGGAATTGCCCAGGCTCAGAAAAGGCCAGTTTTTCACAACATTATACAACTCAAGAGAACTCTCTAACACAGAGGCAATGTTCACAGTTCCACAGAAATAACATGTCTGATTCTTGATGCTGACTAGAAGTCAACCAGTTATTTTAACACAGGTTTTAAATCTTATTGGTTTCACTTCACTTTTCCTTATGTTTCAGGTTTCTTAAGGACAGGGACCATTTCTGGGCTTCCTAACCTCTACCCACACATGTCTACCATGGTATTTCATGGGCGCTCCGTTATCATCTGTTATTAATTGGGTTTTTTAGTAGGTGTCAGGCAGCTTTCATGGTGACCACGATATTGGCAGAGCATAAAGAGAGTGGCAATAGTGGAGCTTTCTCTACCATATGAACCACATGTTCACGCTCTTAAAACTCACTCTCTTAAAATTCCTGGAATCTATGTATGATGTCCTAGGAATGATTGTGAGCTTATGACACTCATATTCTACTTCTTTTTCCCAACAGTTTAAAATACCTTTAAGGCAGTTTACCTGCCTTTCATTCCCTAACTTAAAATAATTTACTTCTTTCGCTTTGGACTACCTGCCTACCTGCTAAAGATGCAGCACTAGAAAACATGTTTGCATTTTGATGTGTTCTTAGCAGGCTGCCTTACTTGCCAAGTCTGCTGGGTGCGTTGGGTAACACTGTTATTTCTGGGAGGATCTTCTAAGCTACAAGTATATTTCTTGGGCAAAGTAGCATGTTGAGTCCATCATCATTTGGAGTGAAACTCAGTCTACGTCCAGTAGACTTGGTCCCATTGGTCACATGAAGGAATGAAAAACAGGCCATATTCGTTTTGATGTCATAACCTTCTGGGACATGCGGTGATGCCAATGAAGAAAAAAAAAAGAATTAGACTGGGGACTCCATTTAAGTGATGTCTCAGCAAGCAGAAACAAGATGCCAGAATGAGGAACAAAGATGAATGCTGTGTAGGTTCTAGAGATTGGCGATATTGCTCCAGCAGAGAGAAAATTCCTTCAGGATTAAGGGAGAGGCTGGATAGTGATCTAAAGGCCCCTTGTTACCAAACCGAGGCCGAATTTAGCATTCTCCCATACAAACAAGAAATAATTAGAAATATAGTCAGAGAATTGGCGCCATTTGCCATAACAGAAGTCAAAGGAGAAGGAGGTGGAAGGACGGAAGGCAGGAAGGCAGGAAGGCAGGAAGGCAGGAAGGCAGGAAGACAGGAAGGCAGCAAGGAAGGAAGGAAGGAAGGAAGAAAGGAAGGAAGGAAAGAAGGAAGGAAGGAAGGAAGGAAGGAAGGAAGGAAGGAAGGAAGGAAGGAAGGAAGGAAGGAAGGAAGGAGGGAGGGAGGGAGGGAGGGAAAGAAGGAAGGAGGGAACTTAACAAGAAACACGAAAGAAGTATATAAATACGCCTTTCAGAAAACTTTAAACTCATCTGAGAGATATTAAAAAAAAGCTTAAATATAAACATTCCCTCTGTTGGAATACAAAAAGTTATTATTGTAAGAATGCCAACTATCTCTAAATTACTATGGAAATTTGTTGCAAGCCCAATAAAATATGGATTTTTTTAAATCAGATCAGCTGGTTCTAAGATTTTTGTATAAATATCAAAATTCAAGCTGTCCAGAAACATTTTTTCTGAAAAGGAAGCATATGAAGTAGACGAGTTCTACCAGATAATAAATTATGTTATAAAGCAAATGTGGTTCAGCTGAATGAATGAATCATCATAGAGCATCCAGAAGTAGGTTCAAAGCATATGCAAATTTAGTATATAACTAAGTGAACCTTTCAAAGCAAATGCATTGTTCGAATGATAGTAACAATGATACTATTCATGAAGTCAATACTTTCCTCAGAAATGTCTTAATTTGCATTATGTCATATTATTATATGCTATAATATTGTTACCAATGTTATATGTTTTCTTATAAAAATGCATCTATAAAATCCTAGGAGAATACAAGAAAGTTATTTTTTCTATTCTCTATTGGGAAAAGCCTTCTTAATATTTACTGAGCGTTTGTTGCTAAGAAATTTTAAGCACTTACGTATTTATTTATTTAAATATTGAATTCCCACACTGTGATAATGCCCGTTTCACAAAAGAGAAAGCAAAGAACAAAAAAGGTAAGGGGACTTTATTTATTTCCCTATAGCTCAAGATGGAAGTACATAGTCAGATAATTTTACTCTAGAGCGTGTGTTCTCAAACGTGATGCTAACAACTGACAAACACCAGAGAGAGCAGAAACAATGGTGGAGCCCACTGGAAGGCCGTGGGCTCAATCCCTCCTTGGCCTTAAAAGGTAGGCAGTATCTGTCTGCACTTTTCCACAGGTGGGTCATTTTTAGCATGGGCATAAAAATGTCTTGGCATCATTACTTAACCTGTGAACAAGTGGCAGTATGGCGCTGGTTGCAGAGAAAGAAATTTTGCCTACCACCAGGAAGCGATGTGTGAGAGGCAGTCTTATAAACTGGGAAATTAGTTATGCTATACCTGGCAGCACCTTAATCTGGAAATACAAAATGCCATTATAAACAACCTATGCGTTTCTTCCTAAGAGTACAAAAAAAAAAAAAAAAAAAAAAAAAGAAAAGAAAAGAAAAAAAAAAAGAAAAAGAAACAAAAAAGCCCAGGAGGCAAGCTTACCCCATACGTGCAAGGAGGATGGTTTCCCACATGTCGTTTAAGAAATGTCTTTTATGTGGATCAAAAGAAAATATAACTTTCTTAGGTAAGATTTAAGTGTCAAAGCATTCATTTTTGCCAACGCATCAACACAGTCATCTGCAGAATCACTTTAAATCTTATCTCACTGCCTCCCCCAGTTTTATTACAAATGGAGAAGATATTTTTTTATGTAAGTCAATCTATGAAGTCCTAGGACAAAACATGGGCAAATTATTCTTATAATCCAGAATGACAATGATCTTTCTAAAATAGGGGTGGACATTAAACTCTGATGTAACGATAGTAGAGAAGGATCTTTTTTATTATACTGAACATATATTTTTCAAATTTGTAAAGAAAAAATAAAGACAAAAAAAAAGGAAAAGAATAAATAAAGTAGGTGCCTAGGTGGCTTGGTAGGTTAAGCGTACAAATTCGACTCAGGTCACGATCTCATGGTTTGTGTGTTTGAGCCCTGCATCTAGCTCTTTGCTGAAAGCTCAGAGTCGGGAGTCTTTTTCAGATTCTGTGTCTCCCTACCTCTCTTCTCCTTCCCTGCTCTCACTCTCTCTCTCTCTCTCTCTCTCTCTCTCTCTCTCTCTCTCTCTCTCTCACAAAATAAATAAACATTAAGTTAAAACAATAAAAAAAAAATTTAAAAAGGCAAATGAAAATTAGTGGAAACATTTGCACCACCAATAGAAACACAGAAGACGAATTCCCATAATGCTTGTATTGCTTTTTTTAAGCCACACTGTAAAACAAACAAAAATCCAATAGAAGGAATAGATGAACGAAAAACGAGGTTCACCTGACAAGAAGCGTAAATGACTTTTAAAAACTGTAAAG
>NW_024420096.1:667-6803 GCF_014898765.1 Herpailurus yagouaroundi | reverse complement strand
GAATCGGAAACAGGCTCCAGGCTCTGAGGTGTCAGCACAGAGCCCAATGGGGGGCTCGAACTCATGAACCGGGAGATCATGACCCGAGCTGAAGTTGGACGCTTAAATGACTGAGCCACCCAGGCGTCCCATTAAATTATGTTTCTGATAGCAAGGGTTGGCTTGGGATTCTCTCAATGCCTCTCTCTCTCTCTCTCTCTCTAAATAAAGTTAAAAAATAAATGGGTAAAGAAAGTAAAAAACAAAAAAACCCAATTTTGTTGCATATGAAAATGACATGAAATTCAAACTTCAGCATCCTTAAATCAAGTCTTACTGCCACACAACCACACTCCTCTGTTTACATATTGTCTGTGACTGATTTCACACCAGGCCAAAGTTGAGTAGTTGCCGTAGAGACCATATGGCACACAAAACCCTCAAATGTTGACTGTCTAGCTTTGTACAGAAAAAGTTTGATGACCCTTCATACACTGAGTTGAATAAAATATATTATTGAAATTCACTTTACTTTTATGTTTCTATAGGATACTACTTTTAGGTTCTCTATAGAGCTTTTGGCCTGGTGCTAATAAATGCTGAATATTAATAATTACATTATTATTTCTTCTGGAATTCTCCTTCTCTGTCCTTTTGCCCTAAACCTGGCCCTGACTGAGATTCTGGGGGTGGCCCAATTCATGCTGGGACAGGTGGGTGAACAGAGGGTTCTAATGCCAACACTCACAAACACACCTGTGTCAGCTGTGGACACAGAGCCCCACACATGTACTCACACATGACAAGAGACCCAGAGAATGTGCCAACATAGGAGAACATTCATGTTCTAGAAGATCTCCCCAGGCACTTGCTCTTAGAACTTAGTGATCCTGGGGCACCTGGGTGGCTCAGCCGGTTAAGTGGCCGACTCTTGGTTTGCGCTCAGGTCATGTTCTCACCGTTCGTGGGTTCGGGCCCCAAGTCTGGCCCTGTGCTGGCAACGCAGAGCCTGCTTGGGATTCTGTCTCTCCCTCGCTCTCTGCCCCTCCCCAATTCACGCTCTCTCTCTCAACAATAAAGAAATACATAAACTTAAAGAAACAACTTAGTGATCCTGAGACCCCCACCAACAGCCATGCAGGGGAACTTGGGAACACGTGCCCTTGAGCAGAAAGGAGCTAAGCCTAGAAGGGAAGCCCACAGGACAAGAAACACACGGGCAAGAAGAAATAGGAACGGCTAAGGTTGGGTCCGGAGCAAGAAGAAAGTAAGGGTTAAGGCTGAACTGCATGAAATTGCCGTTTTCAAAGGGCAAAAGTGACCAGACAGCGGCGATTTCGTTTGGTTCAACTTAATAGTTATTGGACACAAAAAAGTAGAAATCCAGGCCATGTGTCAAGCAAATACCGCCCTGCCTCCCCACCCGCACCCCGCACCCCGCACACAGGCGCGGACTTAAAGCAGGATAAGCATGGACTTGTCACATCTATTCTACCGGCGGGATGGCCACCCACACAGGGGTATGGAACCCGAACTCGGCCTCACGGGGTCCCCGTCCTACACTGACGGCGGCCGTCACGCACACGAGCGCGCGCAGTGCGCCCACCCACGTGGTCACACAGGTGCCAGCGGGCCCCCGCACGACCGCACTCTCGCACGCACCTGTGTCATCGCTATGGCTCCGGCGGGCGCTCCTCTTCTGCGGGTTCCCGGGTCTCGCCGGGGCTGGGAAGCCCGGGGGTCATTTGAAGCCCGACGCGGGCGGGGGCGGAGGAGGGCTGACGTCAGGGCGGAGCTGGGCCAGGGGCTCTGAGGTCACGGACGAGCCGGGCAGCTCCACCCGCTTCCCGCCATTGCCCGCACCCCCGCGCCCGACGGCCTGCCTTCCCAGGGCCGCCGTCGCGCCCTTCCCTGCCCTCCGAGGCCTCCCCTCCGTCGCACCCGTCCTTCTCCGGCTCTCCGCTCTCTTCCCCCTCTGGTTTCTCTCCATTTCTGCGCTCCTCTCCCTCGCGTTCCTTTTGCCTTCGGGCGCCCCCAACGCCCGTCTTTCCCCCGGTCTGTCCGATCTCTCCCCCCGCCGCCCAGCCCCCCGCACGCCAGCCCCTCCCCTCGAAGCCCCGGGGATGGAGAAAATGCGCACACGTGCGCGGCTGTGGGCGTGGCCGCGTGCGCTGGCCGTGGCCGTGGGGCGCGCCGTCTGCCAGGAGCTGTGAGTGGTTGTGGGTCTGCGTGTGTGCGTGTGCGTGCGTGTCCGCGTGTGCCAGGGCTGGGGAGGGGGCTGGGCGCTGGGCTTTGTCTCCCAGGGGCTCCCCGGCGAACTCACAGAGTTGTAGGTCAGCTGCCCCCGGGGGCCCCCCCCCCCCCCCCCCCCGCGACCTGAGAGCGAAGGCGGCAGTGACCTCGCTTAGAGGTCAAAGAGACTGGGTCCCGGGCATCTAAGCCCCCAGCCCCTCAGGACAAGGAGACTGTGATAAATACCATTGCTTCCATGCCCTTCTTTCCATGATTAAAAACAACAAAAACAAAAAAACTGTATCTTTAAAAAGTTTTTTGTTTGTTTTTAATGTTTTATTTATTTTGAATGACAGAGAGAGGGACACAGAGAATTTCAAGCAGGCTCGGAGCTGTCAGTGCAGAGCCCGATGCAGGGCTGGATCCCAGGAACCTTGAGATCCTCACCTGAGCCGGTATCGAGAGTCCAAAGCTCAACCGACTGAGCCCCACCCGGGTGCACCCCCCCCCCTCCAATTCTCTATATCTAGTTGTTTCTGTTTCTCTTCCTGTGGACTGACAACGCCCATCTCTCTCCCTCTGTAGCTGCCTCTCTCCCTGCGTCTCCCTCTGCCCCTGGCTGTACATTCCCATCTCCTTTTTTTCTTGAGTCTCTGTCACTTTGTCACTCTGGCTCTACCTCCCAGTCCCCCTGTCTGCTTCTCTCCACGTGTTCCTGTCTCTTTTGTCTCCAATGCCTATCTCCTCCCCCCCCCCTTTTTCTGTCTCTGTGTCCTTTTCTACTTCCTTCCCTCTGGGTTTGTGTCTGTCTGTCTCTTCATTTCTGTTGGTCTCCCTGACTTTCTTAGTCTGTGTCTCTCTTCCTTTCTCAGCGTCCTGTGCGTCTCTGCCTTTGTTTCCTTTGCATTTGTCTATCTTCTCTGTTTTCTCTTTGAATATCTGTATTCGTATCTCCCCCCTCCCTCCGCCCCATCTCCCAGTTTTTCTGTGTTTCTCCCTGTTGCTCTCAGTGGCTGTTTCTCTGTCTCTCTCTCCCTCTCTCGGTCGGTCTCCCCGCATCTCTGTGCATCTCCTTCTGAGGCTCCATCGCTGTGTGTGTTTTTCGGTCTCTCTCTCTCTCACGCTCTCTCATTCACTGTTTCTCTCTGTATTTTCTGTCTCTTAAGTGCTCCTTTCTTTCTCCCTGCGGCTCCATCCGGCCCAGACTGTCCCGGAGCTTTCCCCTGCAGGACACCAAGTCCTCACTCCCTGGTTTTCCCCGGGGACGCAGGGTGTGGGGGGCCATCGCTAGGTTGGGCCTTGCCTGAGCCTGGCTGTCGGGGGAGGCCAGTTCAGGGCCCAAGTGAGAGGCACTCCGCCTACCTCACCAGGGCGGGGCCGCGTCTGTGACGCTGTTGCCTGGAGTCTGGGCTGCCTGGTGTCCGGCTGTGTCAGGATGATGGATCCTCCGGTGGGAGCTGAGCCCAGAGCAGGAGGGGAGGGAGATTCCTCTACCCCAGGGTGGGGGTGGGGACAGCCCAGGCTCCACTCAGAAGCTGGGCATTTGGCTGCCCAGCCCCCACCCCACCCTGCCCGGGTGGAGCAGCTGTATAAAACCAGATGTTTCTAAAACCAGAGTGTGGATGAGGGAGGAGGGACCGGGACTTTAAACCCCTATGGTTTCCTCTTCCAGGATCCAGGCCCCCAGAACCTTCCTCCCTCAGACCCAGCAGTCCGGGGGGGCCCCTAACCTTTCCTCCCTCAGACCCAGGAGTCCTGGCCCCTAGCTCCTCCTACCTTAGACCCAACAGTCCTGGCCCCCAGCCCCTCCTCCCTCAGACCCAGGAGCTAGGCCCCCAGCCCCTCCTTCCTCAGACCCAGGAGCCCAGGAGCCCAGGCCCCCAGCCCCCTCCTCCCTCAGACCCAGGAGTCCTGCCCCCCAGCCCCTCCTCCCTCAGACCCAGGAGTCCAGGCCTCCAGCCCCCTCCTCCCTCAGACCCAGAAGTCCTGCCCCCAGCCCCTCCTCCCTCAGACCCAGCAGTCCTGGCCCCCAGCCCCTCCTCTCTCAGAGCCAGGAGTCCTGGCCCCCAGCTTCCTCCTTCAGACTCAGGAGTCCAGACCCCCATCCCCTTCCTCCCTCAATCCCAAAAGTCCAAGCCCCTAGCCCCCTCCTCCCTCAGATTTACATATCCAGTCTCCCAGAATTCCTTGCAGGGAGAGATGACCAAGGCTTGGTGGTAGCCAAGACAAGGACAGATGGAACCAGACACTCCCACAGGAGGCAAGAGGTAGTGGTGGGATGATGTCCTGCTGCCCTAACAGCCTTCTTTCCCAGAACCCTCCACTCCAGTGGAGGCCGATCTCTGTCCCTGCCCTGGGTGCACAGTGGCCCTCCCAAGATTTCAGTCATCATCAGAAAACCTCAGGGTCTGGTTTACAGAACACCAGGACAGAAGGAGTGAAGAGTGGGGAGATAATAAGGCAGAAATGGAGACAAGGCAGGAGAAAAGAACATTTGTTCATTGTAGGGACATCTCCTGCACCGTTGGTGCTCCAGGCTCTTGGCTGGGTGATGCCAGGCCCACAGAGATGACTCAGACCTGGGCCCTGCCCTTGAGGAGATGCCAATCTTGGGGAGGAGACAGCTGTGTAAACAGAGGATCAAAGACCAGTGCATGGATGCACCAACCCCGCTGGAGAGTCAGGGAGGGCTTCGTGGTGGAGGTGATGTCCTGGAGGAGCAGAGTCTTGACTGATGGGAAATTAGCCAAGGCAAGGGCAGGGGCCGGGGGGGGGGGGGCAGTGGCTGGTGTTTTGAAAGTGGAGGTGGAAGGGCCTGCAAGGCAGAAAATGTCCTGGGCCAGTCAGCAAAGTATAGATTGGTTGATGTAGAGGCATATAGGTGGAGCCCTGGGGTGGGGGTGCAGTACCTGGCTGAGTTCACCTGGAGCAGGGTTTGGATTGACAGGTTCAGGGGCTGGGATTCGTCCTGGGGGTGCCGGAGAGCTATGCTGTGGGAGGGCTGGGTCAGCTGTGGGTGCCCGTGAGGGAGAGACTGGATGGAGGGCCCAGGGACTCTTGGCCAGGGTGTTTCTATCACCGTCTTCCCTGAGCAAGTCTGAGCCGGGATGCGGGCAGAAGCTGTGGGGCTGGAGAAGGGACGAAGCGCACAGAGAGAGGCCGAGCAGAGGTTCCTGAGAAAACCCTGAGGAGACTGGGAGGCAGCTCACGGAGCCTTTGGTCTGCACGCCTTCCGACGGCATTTGCCTCATTTCGGGCGGGCACCCTTTGCGTCGATTACTTGCCTGCCTCCAGGGGAACTCGGAAGCGCTTTGGGAGAGTAGACGCGGAGAGACAGAGGATGGAAGGAGGCGGGAGGGGGAGAGGGAGGAAGGAGGGCGGAGGGGGGGAGGGAGGAAGGGGGGAGAGAGAAGGGAAGAGGGAGGCAGGCTTACCTGGCCACCCAGTCTGATAGGGAAACGTGCCCCACCCCGGGAGCCCCCTTCCCCTTTCCCTCCCTCTGCCCTTTCCTGTTTTTCACAGCATTTGCCACCTTCCGACCGAAAGTGTCACTTGCCCACTGACTGCCCTTCTTGGATGATGGGCATCTCCCTCGTTAGAATGCGAGCTCCCCACCAGCCACCAGCAGGCGCGGTCTCTGCCTGTCGTGTTTGTGACTGTTCAGGAGCCAGACCGTGGCCCGTATGCAGTAGGTGCCGGGCAAATACGTGTCGAGGGCATGAGCGAGATCCTGATGGTGAGACAGGATGGTGGCTGTCAAGACAGACGGAGAGGAAAGAGAAAGAAGGGAAGGGAAAGGAGAGAACAGGAAGGAGGGACGGAGGAGGAGGAGGGGCAGGGCGAGGAGAAGGAGGGAGGGAGAGAGCCCCCGTGCTGGGCCCCCCCACCCCCACCCCTACCCGGTTGCTGGGGAGCATCCCAGAGT
>NW_024420096.1:0-567 GCF_014898765.1 Herpailurus yagouaroundi | reverse complement strand
CCCCCCCACCCCCACCCCTACCCGGTTGCTGGGGAGCATCCCAGAGTGGCCAGTCCTCACAGGGGTGGGGTTAAGGGCTCCCAGGGAGGTGGGACCCCAGGCAAGGCGCCCCAGGATGGCCAAGATTCAGATCTGGACGCAGACTGCCTCTGGACTTCCAGGAACTCAGAGGGCTTGGGTCCAGTGCTCTCAGGGGAGCCCTGGACAGTGGCAGCCAACACCGGAATTCTGGGAAACACCTGGGCCTCCGAGATTCTGCGGAAATCTGGGAGGGAGGGAGAGAGGGAGGCAGGGGTGACTGCAGGTCTGTCTTCTGCCTCTGGGAAGCATCTGTGGGGCCTGCGGGGCCCTGTCTTCCCGTGACCACGTCCCTGCAGCCACATCCCACATTCCTTCATTGATTGCCGTCCGCGTCCCCGCAGGACACAGAAACAGACACAGCCACAGACTGGGAGAGGGGAGAAGGAGACTTCTTTTTCTGAGAGTTCTGTCCTCTCCAGGGAAGAAAGAGGAGGGGTCTCCTTAGAGAGGGAGCCTGCCGCCTGAGGAGAACAGTTCCTCAGCCAG
>NW_024420095.1:0-2930 GCF_014898765.1 Herpailurus yagouaroundi | reverse complement strand
CAAACCCATAACGAGATGATCAGAAAGCCATAGGAAAACAGGGAACAAACTAATTTTACTTAAGTTCCCACCATATACCAGTACAGTTCTCTGCAATTCACACATGTTTCCCTCTCAAGCAAACATAACAGGCCGGTGGGAAAGGTTTTATTATTCCCACTTACCAGAAAACTAAGCTAATGCTTAGAAAGTTTAAATAACTTGCCAATTATCACATCTATGTGGCAGAGCTAGGATTTGAACCAGCATCGGTCACATCCCACTGCCTCTGCCAATCTTTAGAAACATCTTTGGAAGAAGTGAAATACGTTAATCCTAATCATGCACTGAATCACATAGGACTGGATACTATAGGCCCATGAAATCCCAAGGCGGAAAAAAAATTAATTTACAAAGGCTACTTTGCTTACTGCTATATTCCTCAGAGTGCACCGCGTAAGTGTTCGCTGTTTGCGAAATGAGTGAGTTTATGAGGGAATGGACAGAAGTGTGAATACCTATGCTCATACGATTACACCGTGTAGTTTGGTTGAGGATCTCGGGACACTGTGCCTTACATCTTAACTCATCAGAGTAACAGGAACGTTAGAGCTGTCATAACAGGTGAAAGAGAAGGTAACTTATCATACCACTGGTCCCAAATTACTCCTAGGCCAGTTTAAAAAGCAGCACACAAACATAAGACAGTGAGAGACAGCCAGGAAAGCTCAGAGAGAGGGAGAGAGACAATCCCAAGCAGGTTCTACGCTGTCCACACAAAGCCTGATGCAGAACAGGAGCTCGCAAACCATGAGATCATGACCTGAGTTGAAAGCAATATAGTCACATGCCTAACTGACTGAGCCATCCATGAGCTCTCACCTTTGTTCAGATAGTAATTCCCAGGTTTTTACGTAGATAAATGACAGACATCACAAACAACAACAAAACAGATTAGAATGATGGTTCAAAACCAAGGATTTCAAGATTGCAGTAAGGACGTATTATGTGGGAGTAATCGGGGTGGGTGGGAGGAAGAAAGGTCCAGGGGACAGATGGATGGTGTGTAAATGGACGCTGGTATTCTAGCAAAGGTGGAGAGTTCTTACTTCCACTCCTTTCCTCCAGAACTTGTTGTCCCCAGCATGTGGTGTCCACTGACCATATGCTTCAGAGCTGGAGGATGGATAAGCTGCCCATTGTAATCAGGGGAAAACATTCCACCCACAGAATTCACTAATTCACCTGTTCCGTAATGTTTACCCTCTTACTGGCATTGCTAAAAGCACCTACTTTACACCACCATTGAACCGGTGGACTTTCCCTTGTCAGAATTTGTTCGCTTGGTTGTCCGTTTATTGGTCCACCTGTGGCTTTATTCACCACTCACCGAAAACTGACTGAGGGATTCTGTGTGCCAGGCTCTGTTCTCGAGGTATACCCCTGCCTCCCTGTTGGTTGTGGGTAATTCTTGACTTCTGGGCTTCCAGCTACTATATCACGTGGGGCTATCCATCACCCTCTGTTGCTTTTTCATTGTCATTGGGCAAGTGTCTTCCTGCTTCTTCTCTCTAATTATGTACACGGTAGAAATCAGTGCTTTGGGGATATGGATGACTGCAGTGAACACTGTTGGACGTGTCTTTTACCTTGGGGAATTGTGCATATTTGTGTTTCAAAATCTAGTTTATCCTAGAGGTAGACATTTGAAACAAGGCAAACACAGTCCAGCTGGGGCTCAAGAAACAAAACCGTTGGCTGTGTCCCCGAGCCTGGTAGCATTGCAGGTGGGCTAGAGGCCTACAGATATGGAGCTAGACTGTTGTTGGATGACAGCTTCACTGTGTATCTTCAGCTCGGAAGTGGTACAACCTGAATGAGAATTCTGCTAGTGTGATTCTTGGCCTCCTGTTTTCCTGCTGACTCATCGGCATGGGAGGGCTGAGACCTTTTTGAACTTTGTTGCATTTTGCCTCAGAATCAAACACTAGCTAGGTTTCTCAGGTACGTTTAGAATGGGCTGTGACAGCAAGGTGGGGTGGGGGTCAAGGAGAGCTGGCAGGAGGGAGGAAACTGAACAGGCAGGAGAGGGGGACTGACAGAGGCTGTTTTCTTCCATTTTGTTCTGGGAAGACCTTCGTGAGGATGTCTAGTCCTGAGTACTGGTGAAGTTCATGTACTGGCTATGGAGTTGGGCCGGCACCTCAGAGAGATTCCTGACAGTCTGTGGGAAGTGTGTATGTGTGTGTGTGTGTGTGTGTGTGTGTGTGTGTGTGTGTGTGTGTGTCTGTATGTCTGTCTGTCTGTCTGTCTGTCTGTCTGTCTGTCTGGCTCTGTGTGTGTGTGTGTTAGAGAGAGAGAGAGAGAGAGAGAGAAACAGAGAGGGGGGGGGAGAGAGAGTGTTGGAGAGAGAGAAGTCCCAGTAAGGGAATGTGATATTTATTCGGATTGCCTCTTCAATTCATTTTCAAAGGATTCAAATCACAGGGAATTTTTCTTAAAACTAAAAGTATGTACTGAGATTAATCCTAATAACATGAATAAGAAATAAGATCTAGAATTTGATGTCCATCAATTTATAAATAAATCCTTCTGGGGCAGAGGGGTCACCATAGTGGAGAAGTAGGGGGATCTGTACATCCCATGTCTCTCAAACAAAGTGCTGAAGCCAAAGCATTTTGAACCCCAAAAGTCTACGAGGAAAACAGACTGAATACTCCCTGAAGGAAATGAGACACCTTGAGAGATGACAGGTGGCTGATTGTGACCAGGAGTACATAAATTGGGCCAAGTAGGAATGGAGGGAAGAGATCCCCTTCTGCGGAGAGGCAAAAGTAAGAGAAAGAGTGGTTGCGGAAGTGTAGGGCTGTATGTGGATAAGAGGAGAACCTCGGACTGGGACTCAGAGGGATCTTATCTCTAACTGTGGGGCTTTCTTGGGTCTGGAGCTA
>NW_024420094.1:0-3945 GCF_014898765.1 Herpailurus yagouaroundi | reverse complement strand
GGGCCGGGACCCTGTGGTGCTTCTTCGCCGTTAAAGTGCACTAGGGGATGCGGGCCCGGCTCTCCCTGGTTCATCCCTCCAGGCACAACCGGTCCCGGGGCTGGGAGGTCGCGCGGCTGTGGCCCGCATCTGACGCCCAGGCACTGGGACGCGGCGGAGTCTCACCACGGGTTCCAGGTTCACTCCCAGGACTTGGCGCGCTTGGCGCTGCGCTTCTGCCACACTGCTCTCGACCCACACGTCGCCGACTACGCGGATGCTGGGCGAGGTGGTCAGCGTTGGGGTGGCTGCCCACCCACTCTCCTCCAGGGTGCGGCCCCCGGAGATGGGCCCGGGGGCCGTGGGCTTGCGGGGGCTGCTGTCCTCGCGGGACGGCGGCGGCGGGGGCGGCACCTTCCTATGGCCGGAGGCGACCTTCCGGGCTCCGTGGCGCCTCCTCCTGGCAGCTCGCCGGCGCGTCTGGAGACGGGCCCGGGGGGCTGGTGCCGGGGGTCCGGAACCTGGGCCAGGAGGGAGGAGTAGCCATAGACGTCCTTGCTGCGCAGGATGCGGGGGGAGAACTGGTGCCTGAGGCTGCAGAGGTAGCTCCAGAGCTCCGCGTCTGAGCTCATGAACTCCCTGTTGCCGGGCACGAATAGCTTGAAAACGTCGATCAGCGCCTTGCTGCTGTTGGCCAGCGACAGTAGCGACGGTTGCCACGGCGTGTACACCACCTTCTCCTCAGGCGCCTCCAGCGCGGCCCCTCCTGCAGCGCTAGAAGCTCCTCCCCGGGCGGCCAGGGCCAGGGCCTCCCGGGGCCTGCTCCTCCGACTCTTCATGCGGCTCAGGAGGTGAGGCCGCTAGGGGCCGCCCGCGCTTGCCAGGTCTCGCCGATGCCGCCGGGCCCTGATGAATTTCCTACCAGAAGCCAAATCAGGCAGCAGGCTGTGAGAGTTACACCACAGTTGCTAGGAGACCAGGCGCTTTGTGAGGTCACAATGTCTGCCTATCCTATCACTGCTGGCTGCCCAAAGCTGCCTTAGGTTGGGCTGTGTTTAAGATTATGCCCTTGAGAAAGACCTGCATATAATCTTATATGAGAAGGCCCGTAGTTCTTGATGAGTTCAAGAGGGTTGTCCTCTACGTGAATGCACTGGTGCCTCAGCCTCCATTAATTCCATCCAACATGAGATGACACTTCGCGGTGGAGAATACACACAACTTGCAATCAAACATGACTGTAAGAGTGTTTTAGCTAATTAAATGCCTTGTCATGCAACTCACTGAAAGCCAAATTGAAGTAACTACTTACTCTTTCAAAGAATACACATATACTGTGCCTTGCTTAGGGTTCCATATGTGTGTTGCTATAGCTCACAGTTCAGGAAGCTGTTCTTCACAGCAGCAGCAAACAGTTTGCCTAGTTAGGATGCATGCTCACATTCACGCAGCTTATGGAAGACCAAGTCATTGTGTGCTTAAGAGCAAAGCGTCAATGAATTCTGCGTGAGTGGCCATGAGGGCATTCAGTGCCACTAAAACCTATTCGGTACCTACCAATTCATGATATTTCAGGTAAGTCACACACGAGGTAGTAAAAGACCGTATGGTATTCCAAGGGGAGAAAACGTGTTACACCGTCCGTAAGTGCTTTTGAAAGCAACCAGCATGGTCTATCCATCATCACCACATACACAAATAAATCACAAAATATTACAAGGACCACCTACCATGATCAATTGAAATCCACTTCCTCATGAAAGGATGACACCAAACTATTGTGAATCAATAAAAGGGATAAGTCATGGTAACAATCAGAAGAGACACTTGCCAAGGTCAATGTGATACATGTGAGAGGCCACTATGTTTACTCAACTCCTTTTCTTAAACACAAACCAAACTTTCATCTAGGCAGCTTAAGCCAGTACTACCTCACGTTCAAAATGTACTGAAAATGGAAAGCTATCCTCATATTCAGTAAGAGCAACCACTGGATATGCTTTTTCATTAAATGTCATTTATTTTCAAATTGGTTTCCCCGCAACACCCAGTGTTCATCCCAACAGGTACCCTCCTCAATGCCCATCACCCACTTTCCCCTCTCCCCAACCCCATGTCAACCCTCAGTCTTTTGTCGATATTTAAGAGTCTCTTATGTTTTGCCTCCCTCCCTCTCTATAACTGTTTCCCCACATCACCTCCCCCATGGTCTTCTGCTAAGTTTCTCAGGATCCACACGTGGATGAAAACATATGGTATCTGACTTTCTCTGCCTGACTTATATCACGTAGCATAATACCCCCCGGTTCCATGCACGTTGCTACAAATGGCCAGATTTCGTTCTTTCTCATTGCCAAGTAGTATTCCATGGTATACATCAACCACAACTTCTTTATCCACTTGTCAGTTGATGGACAGCTAGGCTCTTTCCATAAGTTGGCTGTTGTTGAAAGTAGTGCTATAAACATTGGGGTACATGCGCCCCTATGTCTCAGCACTCCTGTACCCCTTGGGTAAATTCCTAGCAGTGCTATTGCTAGGTCTTAGGGTAGATCTATTTTTAATGATTTGAGGAACCTCCACACTGTTTTCCAGAGTGGCTGCACCAGGATTAATTCCCACCAACAGTGCAAGAGTGTTCCTGTTTCTCCGCATCTTCACCAGCATCTATAGTCTTCTAGTTTGCTCATTGTAGCCACTCTGACTGGCATGAGGTGGTATCTCAGTGCGGTTTTGCTTTGGATTTCCCTGACGAGGAGTGCTGTTGAGCATCTTTTCATGTGTCTCTTGACAATCTGGATGTCTTTTTTAGAACAGTGTCTGTTCAAGCCTTCTGCCCATTTCGTCACTGGATTCTTTGATTTCCGGGTGTGGAGTTGGTGATTTCTTTTTACATGTTTAGGGTACTAGTCAATTCTCCAGTATGACTTTTGCACACATCTTTTCCCATTCGGTCAGTTGCCTTTTAGTTTTGTTGATTGTTTCCTTCATTGTGGAGAAGTATTTTATTTTGATGAGATCCCAATAGTTCATTTTGCTTTTAATTCCCTTGCCTTTGGAGATGTGTCAGCTAAGAACTTGCTGACGCTGAGGTCAAAGAGGATGTTTCCTGCTTTCTCCTCCAGGGTTTGATGGTTTCCTGTCTCACATTCACGTCCTTCAACCATTGTGAGTTTATTTTTGTGAGTGGTGTAAGAAAGTGGTCTAGTTTCATTCTTCTGCATGTTGATGTTCACTTCTCTTAGCACCATTTGTTAAAGAGACTGTCTTTTTTTCCATTGGATATTCCTTCCTGCTTTGTCAAAGATTAGTTGGCCATACGTACGTGGGTCCAATTCTGGGGTCTCTATTCTAAGCCATTAAGTCTATGTATTTGTTTCTGTGCCAATACCATGCTGTCTTCATGTTATAGCTTTGTGGTAGCGGCTAAAGTCTGGCATTGTGGTGCCTCTGACTTTGGTTTACTTTTTCAGTATTACTTTGGCTATTCAGGGTCTTTTGTGTTTCCATACATATTTTATGATTGTTTGTTCCAGCTTGGAGAAGAGTGCTGGTGCAATGTGATTGGTGCTGCATATAATGTGAGGACTGTGTTGGGTCATATTGACATTTCGCCAATATTTATTCTTCCAATCCACGAGCATGGAATGTTTTCGCTTTCTCTGTATCTTCGTCAATTTCCTTCACAAGCCTTCTATAGTTTTCAGAATACAGATCTTTTACCTCTTTGGTTAGCTTTATTCTTAGGTACTTTATGACTCTTGGTGCATTGTAAATGGGATCCGTTTCTTTATTTCTCTTTCTGTTGCTTCTTTATTGGTTTATAAAATGCAACCAATTTCTGTACATTGATTTTGTACCCTGCAACATTGCTAAATTCATGTATCAGTGCTAGAGGACTTTTGATGGAGTCTGTCGAAAATTCCATGTATAGTGTCATGCCATCTGCAAAAAGTGGAAGTTTGA
>NW_024420093.1:0-1531 GCF_014898765.1 Herpailurus yagouaroundi | reverse complement strand
AATGTAGTCTACATATACAAAAAAGGGAAGGGTCACGTCCTCAAGCAGAGGAGAAACATTTTGCCTCATTGATAGCTTCTATGGTATAGCCTACATTTTGACCTACATAAGACCCCACCCTGGAGATACAGTTTGCATGGATGTAGTGACAACTATGAGGAAATCAAAACCAAATACAGTGTTTATGGAGTGTAATGTGCCAGGAGTTTTTCCACACGTTTTACAGGCATTACCTATAATCTCACCACTATACTGGACATAGGCCTTACACTTCCCCTTTACAAATTGTAAAAGCAAACTTGGAGGTGTCATTTGCCTACAATCTAAGATCTGCCTGGTAGACGAAATCGATGGGGCCAGGTAATTTAAAAAATCCGCAATTTTGCCCAAGGTAACCTCTGGGAAATCAGAAAATGAGCGGCTTTCATAAGTGCAGCTGCCTAGAGCTTTTCAGAGGAGCTGTCTGTGTGGAGTTGGGGCTTTGGCGCCATCATATCTCCAGGATCTCACTGCCAGGAGTAACCCCCATTGTTGGGAAGGGCAAGAACATCCATCCATGGCAACTTAAGGTGTTTTAACCCCTGTCAAGATAGTGCAAACCTCCAATTACTTCATTTGGTACTTCAAGAAACACATCAAAGCACACCTCGTGGGATTTTCAAAAATCACTCTGAGATGAGAAATCAAACAACAAAAGTCATAGCAACACGAAGCAAGTAACACTTTACAAAACACACGTCCTGAAGGGCCAGACCATGGAGAGGGTATGAGCCCACTTTAATGTAGCAGTGCTCTCAGGTGCAGAGCACATAAAACAAAACAAAGCAAAACAACAACAACAACAACAACAACAACAACAACAACAACAACAAAAACAACCACGTTAAAACAAATAAGGGATAGAAAACTATGCAAAATGATGAAACGGAAGAATTCCCCTCAGACGAAATTCCAGGAAGAATTGACCGTTAAAGAATCGATCAAAATAGATAAAAGCAGTATAATAACAAGAATGTAGAATTATAGTCATAAGATTAATCACTGGGCTTCAAAAAAGGTATAGAAGACAACAGAGAAGTTTTTATTGCAGTGATAAAAGAACTAAAATATAGCCATGGTTAATTGAAAAGGCAATGATCTAGAGATTCATTTTCATCACTGATACCAAAGGGGATAAGCTGGAACCTTGGATTTCCATTACCCAAGTTAGTAGTTATGCCATTGTAGCAAAAGCTAATTTAAAATAAAACCATTAAATAATGAAAAACAGGAAGCTAAAATATGTCAAGGTTTAAATACCTAGCATGAGCCGTGCAGCTGTATAGTTGTTTAAAATTCTAGGATATGAAATATTATGGGATAGCCATTGTAACACATGCAAAGTTCACCATGTCGACCTTTACTGTTCTAAATGTGGAGTAATAAGTTATTAGGCCTTGTAGAATGTCTGAAAAATGAATATTAAAAAGTTTTGAAAGTATATGTTTCTAGTGAGTTTGGTCATGTCAAATAAAGTGTGTCATTTCCAACA
>NW_024420092.1:0-1714 GCF_014898765.1 Herpailurus yagouaroundi | reverse complement strand
CTATTTTCCAGAGTGGCTACACCATTTTGCATTCCCACCAGCATTGCGAAAGCTTTCCCTTTGCATCCTTGCCAACATCTGTCGTTTCCTGAGATGTTAATTTTAGCCATTCTGATAGACGTGAGGGGATATCTCATTGTGGTTTTGATGTGTATTTCACTTATGAGGAATGAGGTTGAGCATCTTTTCACGTGTGACCAATCTGGATGTCCTGTTTGTTAAAGTGTCTCTTCATGTCTTTTGCCCATTTGTTCTCTGGATTATTTGGTTTTTGGGTGTTGAGTGTGATAAGTTCTTGATAGATTTTGGATACTAACCCTTTATCTGATATGTCACCTGCAAATATCTTCTCCCATTCCATTAAGTTGCCTTTTAGTTTTCCTGATTGTGTCCTCTGCTGTGCAGAAGCTTTTTATCTTGAAGTCCCAATAGTTTATTTTGGTTTTATTGCCCTTGCTTCTGGAGAAATGACAAGCAAGAAGTTGTTGCAGTCAGGATCAAAGAGGTAGGTTGCCTGTTTTCTCCTCTAGGATTTTGATGGTTTCATGTCTTACATTTATATCTTTCATCAATTTTGACGTGTGTGTGTGTGTGTGTGTGTGTGTGTGTGTGTGTGAGAGAGAGAGAGAGAGAGAGAGAGAGAGAGAGAGAGAGAGAGAGAGAAGTTTAAGAACATAGTCCAGGGGCGCCTGGGTGGCGCAGTCGGTTAAGCGTCCGATTTCAGCCAGGTCACGATCTCGCGGTCCATGAGTTCGAGCCCCGCGTCGGGCTCTGGGCTGATGGCTCGGAGCCTGGAGCCTGTTTCCGGTTCTGTGTCTCCCTCTCTCTCTGCCCCTCCCCCGTTCATGCTCTGTCTCTCTCTGTCCCCCCCCCAAAAAAATAAAATAAAAAATAAACGTTAAAAAAAAAGAACATAGTCCAGGTTCATACTTCTCACTGTCCAGTTTTCCCAGTACCATTTGCTGAAGAGACTCTTCTTTTTCCTTTGGATATTCTTTCCTGCTTTGTGAAAGATTTTTCAGGCATATGTTTGAGGCTCCATTTCTGGGTCCTTTGATCTATGTGTCTGTTCTTGTGCCTGTACCATACTGTCTTGATGATTGCGGCTTTCTAATACACCATAAAGTCCAGAATTGTAATGTCTCCATCTTTGTTTTTCTTTTTCAATATTACTTTGGCTCTTTGGGATTTTTTCTGGTTCCATACAATTTTAGAATTGTTGTCTCTAGCTCCGTTTAAAATGCTGGTGTTATTTTGATAGGAATTGCATTGAATTTGTCGATTGCTTTGGGTAGTATTGACATTTTAACAATATTTGTTCTTATCCATGTGCATGGAATTTTTTTTCATTTCTTTGTGTCTTCTTCAACTTCTTTTATAGACGTTGTATGGTTCTTTTAATTTTTTAAATGTTTATATTTGAGAGAGTGAGCGAGCAAGTGAGAGTGCATGAGCAGGGGAGGGGCAGAGAGAGAGGGAGACACAGACTCTGAGGCAGGCTCCAGACTGAGCTGTCAGCACAGAGCCCGTCGAGGGACTCAATCCCACAAATGCAGGATCATGTCCAGAACCAAAGATGGCACTGAACTGACTGGGCGACTCAGGAGACCCTCTATTGTTTTAACTGTACTGATCTTTTCCCTCTTTGGTTGGGTTTATCCCTGGGTATTTTATGGTTTTCAGTGCAGTTGTAAATGACATCAATTCCTTGATT
>NW_024420091.1:0-6705 GCF_014898765.1 Herpailurus yagouaroundi | reverse complement strand
CCCCCCCCCCCCCCCCCCCCCCCCCCCCCCCCCCCCCCCCAGGGCGACATTCCTCACCCTGGAGACTCTGTTTTCTCATCCGAAAAACGGGCCAACCCATTTGGCCCAGGCCCATGAGAGCGTTTAGCTTGGTGCCTGGCTCATGCTAGCCCTTTACAGCCATTGCCCATATAATCCTCAAAGCACCCCTATAAATAGCTGATCCCCGCCTGGGCTGCAGAAGGGATCACTACTTGCACGCGATCACACAGCTAAGAACGTGGATGCGGCGTTGGGCCCGGGTCTGACTCCAGAGCCCACGTCCCCAGTCGGACCTTATCCCCAGCTGATGCGATCCCGAGGCAGAGCGGCTCGCCGAGCCAAAACGCCAATGCCAATTCCGGTGACCTTTCTGAGCCTCCTCCTTATCCAAGTGGGAGAAAAATACCTCCCACGGGGGCTTTGGCAAGGTTTGGTAAACTAATTATTCAGGCGCCTAAAGCACTGTTGGTCCCAGGAAAGACATGGCTGGAGGTGGGGACGGAGTGACCGAGAGACCCCTGTGTGGGTCACTGAGCTCAGGAGAGGCGTCGAGAGTGCAGTCACCGGCCGATCCCAGGAGTCGAGGCCGCTGGCAACTGCCGCAGGGCACTCGGGGAAGTGCGGGCAGAGCTTCCCTCCCTCCCCGCCCCGCCACCCCCACCCCTGCCCCTTCCCTATCTTCGCCTGAAAATTTCCCAGGCCCTAGCCGGCGGTCCCGGATACAGCAGGTGCTCCATACATGCACCCGTTTTAGGACAGAGACCCGGCTCTGCTTAAGGTCAATCACTCCTTTTATGAAAACCCCCTGCTTGCCTCCATCTAGGTCTGTATTATTTGGTGGTTACCCCTGAACGGCTTCGAAGAGAAAACGAAAGTTCTCTCTTGTTCCCGCCCCCCATCCCTCTGCCACCACCACAGTTAACCGTTGGTGCGCACTCTCCAGACTGCTTTCAAGAAAGTCGCGGGAGGGGCGCCTGGGTGGCGCAGTCGGTTGGGCGTCCGACTTCAGCCAGGTCACGATCTCGCGGTCCGTGAGTTCGAGCCCCGCGTCGGGCTCTGGGCTGATGGCTCAGAACCTGGAGCCTGTTTCCGATTCTGTGTCTCCCTCTCTCTCTGCGCCTCCCCCGTTCATGCCCTGTCTCTCTCTGTCCCAAAAATAAATAAACGTTAAAAAAAAAAAAAAGAAAGAAAGTCGCGGGATCCGCTGTTTGCAACACTCTGGTTTTCATTTGGACGGAGCTTCCCGTGGAGACACAGAAATGCCCTTCTCTTCTGCGGTATTTAACCCGCCCCACGGGCACGTATGCCCCCTTTTCACGTCGCAGGTACAAATTAGGCTGAGCCGACCGTCAGCGTGCCTCTTTGAGCTCCGCTTTCTCTCTGCAGATGCCTAGAAGTGCGGCAACCGGGTCAAAGGACAGGCACCTGCGACATTTGGGTGACACTTGGGTGCCACTTGCTGAGCTGCCCTCCAAAAAGCTGACTAACGTCTACGTCCACCCACGCGTGGGAGAGGAGCCGCGGCTCCAGGAGATCGCCAGTGCTGTCATTACCCGTTCTTTTCATCTTTGCCAATCCTAAAGGAGAGGGTGTAGACAACCCTCCTTATTTTAATTTGCATTTCTTTGAAGTGGGAAGTTGGAGATTTCCGGCCACTGCAGGTTCCCGTCTGCACCGAGAGCGATCCCAGGCCCTCACCTCCCCCCACACACACCCCCACCACCACTCCGGCCCCCAGCTCCAGATTTCCCGGCGCAAGAGGGCAGGCGAGCTGGGCCCGGGGCACACCTGCTCAATGCCCAGTTGCACTGCGCCTGCCTGGGCCGCTCCATCGTTCTCTGCCCTCCTATCTGGCACCTAGACCTTCCTGGTTTGTGCCTCGGACTGTCACCCTCACCTCAAATGCCCTTCCCTCCTTTCCCTGGAATCCTAGCCAGCCCTCTGCAGGTCCCCGCCCAAGGTCACTTTCTTCCTCACCCCAGTGCTGTCGTGGACCCCCCCTGGGATTAGCCCCGAGCCCTGTGTGTTCCCAGGGCTCTGCGGCCTTGACAGGGCACCCCTCCCTGCAAGCCTCCTCGGTGCCACCTGGGCGGGGGGAAGCGGGTCAGGGCAAGGCAGGACAGGACCGAGGTCCTTGGGCCGCCGGGGCTCTTGGCCCCAATAATGAAACTCACACCACTACCAGTTCCGGCCAGAGTGTGGAGGCCTCATTACCCTCCGGTGCGCTCCCCGGGCTGGTGAGGCAACCACTGTTAATAAAGAGCCCAAGAACTAGGCCCCTGGGGAGCTCTAGGCCTTTCGGATCCTGTATTCCCTTTGGGCCAAAAATATCCCAGAGTTGGCCTCAGAAACTAAAGTAATCTTTCTCAAGCTCTGGTTTGTTTGTTTTTTGTTTTTTCAATTCTTTCCCAGGTCGAATGAAACCTTCTATAGCAGCTGCCTATCGTGGCTATAAGGAAACCTTTTTTTTTAAAATGTATGTAGGGAGGGGCGCCTGGGTGGCGCAGTCGGTTAAACGTCGACTTCAGCCAGGTCACGATCTCGCGGTCCGTGAGTTCGAGCCCCGCGTCGGGCTCTGGGCTGACAGCTGAGAGCCTGGAGCCTGTTTCCAATTCTGTGTCTCCCTCTCTCTCTGCCCCTCCCCCGTTCATGCTCTGTCTTTCTCTGTCCCCAAAATAAATAAACGTTGAAAAAAAAAAAATGTATGTAGGGGCACCTGGGTGGCTCAGTCGGTTAAGCGGCTGACTTCAGCTCAGGTCATGATCTCGTGGTCCGTGAGTTCGAGCCCCGCGTCGGGCTCTGTGCTGACAGCTCCGAGCCTAGAGCCTGTTTCAGATTCTCTGTCTCCCTCTCTCTGACCCTCCCCCGTTCATGCTCTGTCTCAAAAAAATAAATAAATGTTAAAAAAAAAAAGTAAAAAAAATAAAAAAATATGTAATGTTTTTATTATCACTGAGAAACCCCCCCCCTTTGTTTTACTCTAAAAATATCTTTTATGGAAAAATTCAAGCATACAAAACTTAATGAGAACAGTATAATAAAGTCCTGGGTAACCAAAACTCAGGTTCAACAATTGTCAAGCAAGGGCCTGACTTGTCTATGCCCCTGCCCCTGCCTCTGGATTTCTTTAAAGCAAATCCAGAAATACTGTTTTGCCCACAAGTTCTTGAGTACAGATCTCTAAAAGATAAAGGTCCTTTTTAAGAAACAGACACCTCCCCCCCCCCCCCCCACGAAATACCCACAGTACTGTTGTCCAACCTAAAAGAACAGAACAATCGAAATACAAAACTTGTAAGGCTCTCTTAGGCCGCTAAGAGCACAGCTGAGTCCCACTGTCCTGCCAGCAAGAAACGAGGCTGGTTCTGATCGAAAAGTGTGTGAGATTTTCCCGAACTCAGCTCTCACTTCCTACAGGAAAAAATTTTGTAATCTCAGAGTTCTATGCTCCTCTCTTCTCTCCGGAGCGTTGAGCCCCCTCTGAACTTGAACCTTGAGCTGTTGTTGTAGGTGGTGAGCAAATAGCGACAGTTCCACGTCAGGTGGCAATAATATTTGCTCGGGCCAGCATCACCTCGGGTGGGGGTGGGTTCCGGGAGGGCAAAATGAGGTAATACACATGCAAGGAAATGAACAAAGACAGCTCGACCACGTGCCAGTGAAAGCAACTCATCCCGACCACAGAAGTGGTTTCTTTTTTTATTATTATTATTAATTTGTTAACGTTTATTTATTTTTGGGACAGAGAGAGACAGAGCATGAACGGGGGAGGGTCAGAGAGAGAGGGAGACACAGAATCTGAAACAGGCTCCAGGCTCTGAGGTGTCAGCACAGAGCCCGACGCGGGGCTCGAACTCCCGGGCCGTGAGATCATGACCCGAGCCGAAGTCGGAGGCTTAACCGACTGAGCCCCCCAGGCGCCCCGTCACAGAAGCAGTTTCTTAAATGAATAGGCTTGCCCTGTGACCCAGGAATCCTACCTTCTGAGCATCTACCGAGAAGAAGAAATGAGAACACACATCCGTGCACAGACCCCCGGTACGGGAATGTTTACGGAAGATCCCCTCAGGTTGACAAAATTCTGGAAACGACCCACGTGCCCATCAGCACAGAATGGATAAATACATTGTGGTTTCTCTGGATAGGGGAATAATAAACAGCCAGAAAAAAAACAATGAACTGCTGATGGCACACACAAGGGGTGAACCTTACAGATCTCCTGTTAAGGGAAAGAAAGCCAAATGAACACACAGAGTATTTGTTGACTGTATGATTTCTATAACCAGTGGTGCATATTGACTCCAGTGATGGGTACCGGCTGTAAAGGAGACCCTGGGGGGGGGGGGGGTGGCAGGGTAATGTGACTTCCGTGACTCTATACGCCTAAGATTACGCACTTCACGCTCCTTCCTTACCTGCACGTGAGGCCTCGATGTTAAAAATTAAAAGTTACTGGGGCGCCGGGGTGGCTCAGTCGGTTGAGTGTCCGACTTCAGCTCAGGTCGTGATTTCGGGTTTGTGAGTTCGAGCCCCGCGTCGGGCTCTGCGCCGACAGCTCGGAGCCTGCTTCGGATTCTGTCTCTGTCTCTCTGCCCCTCCCCTGCTCACGCTCTCAATCTCTCTCTCTCTCTCTCTCTCTCTCTCTCTCTCAAATAGAAAATAAAACATAAAAAGATTTTTCTAATTGCAAATGTACACAGATTTAGAGGTAAGTGGGGCATTGATCCTCGGTGGCGAGAGCGAAGCCATCCGGGCGGTCACGAAATAAAGGAACTGGCAGATTTGAGCCCCTGGGATCACCTGGGGAGACGGCAGCCTTAGAGGGGAGAGGAGGAGACAGACGCGGGAGGTCAACCCCATGCTGGTGCAGGGGAGCAGCAGGGAGAGCAGGGGGGCCGGTGTCCGGAGCCTGGGAGGTGTGGGCAGGAGTGGCAAAGCGGCACCCCATCGTGCCCCCTTCCTCCCCACTCCTCCCTGGCCCGCTGCTGTCCCCTCCCCCCCACGGCAGGGACTCCACTCTGTCCCCTCTGCGTCTCCAAGTGCCCAGCCCCCTGATGGGTCAGGTGAGGGCACAAGGCAGGCGGGCAGGGGTCTGCCTTCCTGGGAAGGCCTCACGGTAAAGCCAAGGAGCAGTGGCCCGGGAGTGGGCACAGCTGGCCACCAGCCTGGGTCTGCCGCTGGCTGGCTCTGCGGACACCCCCTCCCCTATCTGGGCCTCCGTTTCCCCACCTACCCAAATGAGGACCTGGGCCCAGGGCACCACTGTTTTTTTGTTTATTTTTGTTTTGTTTTGTTTTGTTTTAACATTTATTTATTTTCGAGAGAGAGAGCGCACGCGCGCGCACGAGTAGGGGGGTGGACAGAGTATCCAAAGCGAGCTCTGCGCTGGCAGCAGAGAGCCCGAGGCAGGGTTCGAACTCACAACCCGGGAGATCATGACGCAGGCCGAAGTCGGATGCTCCACCGACTGAGCCACACAGGTGCCCCTCCCACTGCCGCCGTTTTTTTATTTGGAGAAGCAGGAATTCTAGTTGCTTAGGGGTGTGAAGTCCAGAACCAGAGAGCCTGGGTTCAAATCCTGCCTCTGCCACTTGCCAGCTGAATGATCTTAACCTCTCAGTTTCCTCATCTGTAAAATGGGGCAAGTAATAGAAGCTGCCTTGGGAAGGCTTCATGAAAATGACACGAGTAACTGACAGGATGTGCTTCAACATTCCCAGGACACGGCAGGTGCCATTTAAGCGTCAGCTAGGATTGTTGCGTTCCCTCTTTGGAGCCCGTATCTCAAAAGCTCTTGTTTATAAACAGTAAAACATAATGAATGAATAACTTACTTCCTTGTTTATGAATCAGAAACGCAGACACGATTGCCAGCCAGGCCCCTTTGAACACATGCTTGTCCCAAAGTCCAAGACCTGATGACAGCACAGGGACTGACTGCGTGGGGTTCTCTCTGTCTCCGTCTCTCTCTGCCCCTCCCGGGCTCACGAGCACAAGCTTGCACTCTGTCTCTCTCTCAAAATAAGTAAATAAACTTTAAAAAGGTCAGAAGAGTTCAAGGGCCACCATTACGACGTCACATGCCAGTTATCTCCAAGGTCCCCGCTAGCCCAGCCTGCTGGGAGAATGCATGCCGGGGCCAGGCCCTGAGCTTCTTGGAAAGGCCAGAGCCGCGTGCTGGGCACAAAGCAGGCGACAGCTCAGTGGGTTTCCTTGAAGTCGGTAGCTTGACTGGCTCCCAGCTGACGCCAGGCCAGCCTGGGCACTGGGACCGCAAAGATGGGGAAGAGGTGACCCTCTTGTAACACCTGTTAGCAGGTGCCTGAACATCTAGTTGAGAGCATTGACAGAGGACTTCCGTGTCAAGAAGCAAATTCCTCCCCTTTGTTGGGAGAAGGAGGTGGGAAGCCAGCACACTGAGCTCAGTTTTTATGCTTTGTGGGGAGGGCCACTAATGTAAACCTGATGGCAACCACAACCTTTTCCCCAGAAAAATGCACCCACACAAACCAGTCATAAATAATTTCAGTCTCGGACCTTCCAGAGTCCATTTACAAACTCCTGACTCCGACGGATTAAGAAAAAAAAATCATCTGAAATTTGGAAACAAGGAAAAAGAATGTTTGAACGTTCTTTCACGGG
The DNA here is from genome assembly GCF_014898765.1 of Herpailurus yagouaroundi. NCBI lineage: Eukaryota > Metazoa > Chordata > Mammalia > Carnivora > Felidae > Herpailurus > Herpailurus yagouaroundi. Next base: position 42 of record NW_024420091.1, on the reverse strand, counting down.
CTCACTGTCTAACAGGCCCATCCAAGGATTTCTCGTCCTCTC
>NW_024420090.1:0-8774 GCF_014898765.1 Herpailurus yagouaroundi | reverse complement strand
GGGCTGGGCGGGTGAGGGCGCCACGGGTCTGCCCGTCGGAGCCAGAGGCCGAGGTCACCTGCCCGCACACGGAGCCGTGAGCCAGGCTGGGCGGGTCTGCTGGCCCCACTGCACCGACGGGAGCCCAGCTCAGCCACACTCTCGCTGCCCTGGGGCGTGAGGCTGGGGCTCCGTGGGCGGCCGGGCCGTGTCGGGGCCGCTTCCCCAGGACACTGGCTCGCGGGGCTCCCGGGGTGCGCCCGGTGCGCTCCCTGAGTCCTCGGAGCCTCTTCCTCGGGCCCTTTTCTCTTTCTTGGGAGGATGTTGGGTCTCAGAGCCAAGCCGGTGAAGTCACACATGGGGGTTGTTGGAGGACAGGGCTGGTGACTCAGCCGCACGAGAGGGAAGGGGTGCTTCCAGACCGGGTGGGGGAAGGCCCACGGGGCACATCTCCTCAGCGCCTCGGTGTCCCACGTGGGGACACAGGCCGCTCGAAGGTCTCTCCTCACCCCTCCCCTGCCTCCAGCCTTGGGCTACGTCTTGGCGAGCAGATGAGGACGGAAAACCCGGGAGGCCGTGGCTCGTGGCTCGTGGCTCGTGAAACTTCGTGGAGGACACGCTTGCCACGAGCCACCAGGAACGCCGCCCAGCAGCCCCGAGGAGGCAGCGATGCGTGCGGCCTGGGGGCAGGAGTGAGGCCAGGCTTGGTGCGGGGCCTGGGCCGAGTTCTAGAAGCACGAGTGGGAGCCTGGACACGGAGGGCGCAGGGAGAAGGGGCCGTTCAGGGCCGCAGGCCAGGTGGCCGGAAGGGCGGGAGCAGGTTGGGTGGGGCGGGGCAGGGGCAGGCAAGGACTCCCAGGATGGAGGAGGCGGGTGTCTGGATGGGGGGCTGGGGCAGGGAAGTAGGCGCCCCAAGCCCCACCCGGAGGAGGACTGGGGAGAGGGTGGGGGGCCAGGGCACCACGGAGCATCCCCTCCCCTCTGCTGGCTCCCGCGCTGGGGAGGAGGAAGGCAGAGGGACACAGGGCAGTGCTGCCCGGAGAGCCTTCCCGGCGTGTCTGAGCCAGAGCCGGGCAGGACAAGGCCTGGGCTCTGTGGGCTCGTGGCAGTGACCCTGGCTCCTCTTGCAAGGACAGCCGGCCGGGCCTGGGGCCCCCTGGGAACAGGGAAGGTGCCCCGCAGGCCAGGCCTCCCCACGCGCACCCCAAGCCTGGACCCTGGGGCCCCCACGCTGCACATCCACCCACCCGCGGAGCCCCGTGAAGCTTCCCCTCCCTCAGGAACCACGGCCGCCCCTCGTGACCCGTGAGCTCCTTCTCGGGAGGCAGGGACCCCCGAGCTCCCCACACGACTGACCACGCGTTCCTGGGCGAAGCCGTGAGGACGGACTTCTGGAGAAGCTGCTGTGTGTGGCCCAGCTTCCCCGGTCAACCAGAGTCCAGACCCTTCCCCAGGTGCCCCCCACCCCCCGTCCAGGTCTCGTGCAGGGCACTGGGGTCCTGCCAGAGGCCAGGAGGCCCGCTGTCTCAGCTCCGCCAGGCTCCCTGCAGAAGGTGCTTTCCCCGCGGCCTGGGCTCCCCCGCTGATCCAGCCTCCCCATGTAGGATGGCACGTTGTGCACCTGCTGACGGTGTCCAGGCCACGCGATGGATGCCACGGGGCTCCTGGGAGGGAACTCTGAAGCTGTCCGCTCCCCCCCCGTGAGCCCCGAAGCAGCTCCCAGCCGCCGTCCGCACGGAAGCCGAGCTCCCGAGGAGGCCGGGGCCTCCGACCCGACGGGCGCTCGCCCACCTGCCCAGCGGGCCCGCTCCTCCCCAGCCTCGCCATCCTCAAACGTCCCTTTGCTCAGACAGGCTCTCGGCGAGTGGGACCCGGCCGCGTGCCGCCCCCACGGGGAGGCGGGGGAGCAGCGGTCCCTACTTCTCCACGGGACCCCCACGACGCTCAGCTCTGGTAGGGCCCGGCCAGAGACAGGTGGGCCACAGCCGACGCTGGATGACCCAGTGAGTCCACGGGCGGTGGGAAGACTGAGCCAAGAACCCCAAATCTCCATGCCTCGGGGGGAAAACGGGCCAGGCAGCCCCCCACTCACAGGAGCTCTGACACGAGTCCTTCGCGGACGCTGGCCCTCACACGCTCCCGGTTGTTTTCTCCATCTTGGAAGACCGGGTCCTCTCAGAGGCCACACCTATGTTTTCGTGGACAGCAGCCACAAAACGCGCTGTCTCTAAGGAAACGCACGCTCCTCCACCGAGAAACCCAGCCTGGTTACGTGGGTCGGAGCCTGGCTGCGCGGGGCCCGTGACAGTCGTGCCACCGTGTGGCGCGTGTCTCGTCAGCCAGAAGCCTCTGTTTTATTGCACTTTGAATAATTCCCCAAGATAAACCACTGAGAATTGCTTTGTAAGCACTTAGGCCTTTGTTTATGAGAATCTTTGATCCGCTAAGAGTGTTTAGAACCCCCTGAAGCTTCCTCCTGCCATCAGCACCCACTGGCGGGGGCTCGGCCGGGCAGTGAGGTCGTCGGCCTGTACTCGGTCCCCGAGAGAGAACCTCCCTGAGGAGGGGCCCCTAAGGGACCCCACAGGCTCGCGGCTGTCTTTCCAGAGCAGAAGCCTGCCCCGGGCCCCGGACGGCTCTGTTGTCCACACGATACATTTCACAACCACGCCTGGCCTCCAGCTGTGGCTCAGGGTGAGGGTCTGCTGCCCCCGCCCCCCACTCCCCCTACCCCAGCCGCTTGAGTTTGGGGCACCTGCTCTCTCAGCCCCTTACCCGTGGGACTGGCTCCCAGATGCCCTCGACTCCTCTCGGTGACCAGCTGCCCTTCCCATTTGGGGTAACGTTTTCTCCAAAAGCCTTTGGAGAAGGCCCAGTTCCTGTGTTATTTCAGGTTGTTTTATTTCCAGCACAGATTTCCATTCCGCTACCACCGGGGTGGTAAAGGCCTTCCCCATCGGATGCCCACAATCCCAAGATTCCCGCTCCTTAAATACAGCCCAGTGCGGTCTGGGGCAGAAATAGCCTATGTGATCCAGAAGAGTGTGGGGGTGGGCGGTTGTGGGTGGCGGGAAGTGCTGGCTCGGAGGTGAGGTTGCCCAGCCCAGGGGTGGGGGGTGGGGGGGGCGGTGAGCCCTGGAATCTGCACACCGGCCCTGGGCACGCGGGAAGCTCGCTGGGGAAGGGGGTGGCTCCACCCGGAGCCTGCATCCGGCTTCTGCTCTGTGGTTCTCTTGGGTGTGAGGGCTTCCCCGGCTCAGGGAGCAGACAGCCCCCACGTCCCGAGGCACCGAGTGCCTTCAGGGCCCCTTTCCAGCCAGTAGGGAGCCTCCGAGGAAGGGCTGTCATCCCTCTGGCGGCCCAGGGAAAGGCATGGTCCCCAGCGGCCCCCACCGCACGCACAGCAAGGGGTTTCCCAGCCACAGGACGCAGGGAGGGCCGGGAAGGGGCGGCCTACGGGGCCTCCGTGCTCTCCACCCTGTCGAAATCAGTTTCGGGGCCAGGACGGCGGTGCGGGGCTGTGCCTCGCCTCCACGTACAGGTTCACGGCTCCAAGAGGTCGAGATTCCGGGGCGACCTGGAGGCAGGTCCTTTGCGGGAGGGACGGGGCCTCTCCAAACAGCCGTAACTCACACAGGAGGTGAGGGGTCAGCCCTGGAGCCTGGAGGCCATGAGGAAGCCTGGGTTCTGGGTGGGACCAGCATTCCCTCGCGTGGCCACGCTCCAAGGTGGGGTGAAGGGCCACCTGACCCTCCACACGCGGGCCCAAGACCCCCGTCTTCAGCTGAGCCCTCACAGAGACCTCGTCTTCCAGCTTCGGGAGGCCGACGGCAATGCCTGCTGTGGGCGTGTCCCTCCAATTTGCCTCTGTCTACACAGCCTTCTCACGACACGGTGCCCCTCCTGCATCACTCAGCGGGCCCTGCAGCCCATCCAGGGAAGACATCTGGGGGGGCCTTCAGGCGGGAAGGGGACCCTGGGGACGCTGGAGACTTCAGTTTGAGAAGGTGCAAGCCGGCAAGCTGGGAGAAGCCGGGGATGGGAAACAGGACAGGAGCTGCCTGAGAAAACACAGGAGCTGGACTGGGGGTGTGGCTGTCACCCTGAGGATCACGGGGACCTCAGGGGTCACAGAGATCCTGGGGGTCGGGGGGACCCTGGAGGTCTCAGAGAACAAGAAGCGTGGGGTCATCCCGGGGGCTCGGGGAGCCGGGCTGTTTGCTGTGGCACGGGGGCAGTTTCGGGGCTGCAGAGCCCTGTTCCAAGTTCCAAGAGTATTTCCTCACCAGCTGAACAGAAGACCACAACTTTCAGCCTGTGGAGGAGAAAGCACGCAGCGTATCTACATCTATAAAGGCTCCAAAGTGGAAAAACCTGTTGTTTTTCCTGAAAGCAGCTTGGATGGAAACAATGGCGGTTTTGTTTCGCAGACTCTCGGAGAAATCTGGCTGTTTACTTGCCCTGGCTGGCTTCCTGGTGGGAGAGGGCCTGCGCGCGCGCGCGGGCAGGGAGGCGGGGAGACCGCGAGCCGGACAGTGGTCCCCGCGAGCCGGACAGTGGTCCCCGCGTCGCATCCCGCGCCCGCACGCCTCCTCGGCGGCCTCCTCCGGAGAGGCCCAGAGTCCCTCCCGCCTCCCCCGGTGGGGCGGGTGGCCACAAGGCCCGAAACCAAACAGCTCTATTCCCAAGACTTTCTTCTGCTTTGTGGGCATGACTTTTTTTTTTTTTTTAAGTCTGCTTAAAGAGGAAGAAACAAATGTGCTGTTCTTTGGTCCTTCAAAGGGCTACGTTGGGTGGGGGAAGAAGCGGCTCACTCGTTCCAGAGAGCAGGTGCTCCAGGAACCAGGACGGGGCAGGTACGTGTGCTCAGCCGGGGTCTGTGCACACCCTGCACCCGGGGGGCTTCGAATCCAGCTCCGCAGGGCCCTGCTGTGTAATTCGGGCGCGTTCTGATGCATCTGAGGCTCGGCCCCTGGGTGTGACAGGCTGTGAGAATAACCCCTGTGTCCAGGACTAGAGAGGAATGTGGTTTGCGTGCACATCCCCCTCGGCTGGGATCCGAGCTCCGTGAGGCTGGGGCACCTCTTCCGTTCTCTGCTGCAAGCTGGCCGGTGGCAACCGTTTCCCACGGTGCCGGTTATCATCACTGTTGACCCAAACCCTTCCATTTCCAAGTTTCTAAAAGAAGCAGAGGGCTCATGCCAAACGGCACACTGCTCAGCATCCCTAAAGCTAGCTCTAGCCCTAAGGAAATCTGCCCTCCCACGAGACTGAAATTTCAAGCCCAGAACCTCGAATGAACTCGGACCCCTTCTGGGCTGGACCTCCTCCAGCCCACGGCTCCAGGGTCCTGGCCGTGACCGCGAAAGCCGATCAGTGATGAAGGATGGAGCCCCCAGGCAGCGAGGGGAGGCGTTCTGCCCTGCTGAACTATGCCATCACGTGGGAGCCATCCCTTTCTGGCCAGGAAACCTTCCTTGAACAAAGTAACTAAACATCATCCGCATGGCCTTGAACTCCTTCCTCTGTGACCCCATGATTCAGATCCTGATGATGTGCCCCCAAAGGTAAACGGTGGCTGTTCTTTAACACGTGCACACACACGCACGCACATGCACGCACACACTCGCGTGCACACGCCCGCACATGCACGCACACACTCTGTGTCTATTGTTTGTCCCCCCACAATTGTCAATGCCTCTTTCCATTGGTCTGAACGAGGTTCTCTGGAAATAACCGCTGGTTGGGTCAACCGCACATCTAGTAACCTTATAAGTTTCCTTATGCTCACAGAGAGCACCAGAGCCCTTGTGGCATTTGTCAATGTGATCAGAGAATGGAGAATGTGAGATGGAAGCTTCTGGGCCACCCAGTCTGTTATTCTGGACTCAAGGAAGGGTGGGTGTTCAAAATGGGAACGGACTCCAGAGCCTTCCCTGGCATCTTGCACAACATTCAGTTTCCATGAAGCCATGCCCGGCTTGGCCCTGTGGGCAAGAGCGAGGCCTGGGGTCCCTTTCCCGATCAGCTGGGGGACTTTGTCCAAGTTACTTAACTGCCCAATACATTATCTGCTATAAAAAAAAAAAAAAAACAGCACTTCTTTACGGCATCGTGGAGATGAACTGAGAGAACACAAGGGAGGTGTGTAGACAATGCCGGGTCCATAAGGAGTGTCAGTATTTAATAATGATCACTATTGCGTTATAGGACTGCACCTGGTTAGCACCATATTCTCAGCGTTCGGACACATAGGTGGTGCCTGACAAGTATTTGAAGACCGAAGAGGGCAACGTGTACAGCCTGCATCTACACGTCGGCAAGAGCAACCCACAACCCGGCTGTGAATGACAACTTGTCTTAGATTGCTTGGGGCTGATGTCCCAGTGTTGGGCTTGTCTCTGCTACCAGTCCCTAACAACCTGAGAACAGGACCTGTATCTTCTGTGTCTGCGTCTCAAGGAGCTGATGAAGAAGTCCACATGGAAACTACAAAACACTACTGAAAGGGATTAAAGAAAACCTGAATAAATGGAGAGATATACCATGTTCATGGATCCAAATACTCAATGCCATCATGATGTCAATCTTGCTCCAAATTTATCTATAGATTCAAAGCAGCCTGATCAAAATCCTTTTTTTTTTTTTTTTGGTAGAATTGATAAGCTGCTCCTAACTGTTATATGGAAACACAAAGGATCTAGAATTACCAAAGGATCTTTACAAAGAACAACTCGGAGGAGCTACACTATCTGACTTTAAGTCTCACTATAAATCTATAGGGACCGACAAATTATCATACTGGAGTATGGATAGGTGAGCAGTTCAACAAAACCACAATAAAGAATTCAGAAATAAAACACACATATATAATTAATTGAGTTTTTAAAAGGTGTCATGGCAACTGAATGGAAAAAAGCAAAGTCTTTTCAACACATGGTGCTGGCACAACTGGACATTCAGGTGAAAGAAAGTGAACCTTTACCTCACTCTGCACACAAACCTTAATTTGCAAGGTACTGAAGACCTAACAGAGAGAGACAGAGAGAGAGAGAGAGAGAGAGAGAGAGAGAGAGAGAGAGAGAAAGAGGGAAATAGGGCTGGGTGTGGATGGGCCCTTGGCAAGATCGTGGGGGTGGGGAGGAGAAGGAAACCACTTCAAGGCACAGTAACGTGGAGAGAAGGGCATGGTCGCAGCCCAGCTGTCTTGCTTACACAGGTAGCTGTGCCTCTGGGCACCTGTTTCCTTGTGCGTACCACACAGGAGCTGAGACCAGTGAGGTTGCTAGCTCCCAGGTTCTGCTACGCTGAGAGCACCCACGTGCTCCTACAACACCCTCCCTGTCATGCCATGTCACAAGGAGCCCACCCTCATATTCTAGCATACATTCAGTTTTATAAATTCTATGTAAATAAAACTAACTGGAGAGAATTTTAAGATGATTATGACCCTGAGAGAGAAACCGGGCCAGTCCCGGGGTGCCGGAAGATTCAAGAACGTCTGCTCAAAGCTGCCATCAGACACAGACGCCCTCAACCCACTTTCTCACATTTGCCCCTATCTGCCCCGATTCATCCATGCAACTTTTTTCTTGGTAATTTCCACAGTGCCTCCTCAATGCCTCTCCACATCTCGGTGAAGTTCACTCACGCTGAAAGTTCTTTCTCTGTCCTAAGATGTGGACAATTATATTTCTCTTCTGTGCATCCCAATGGCCCATGAGCGCCCAGGGTCTGACACTGATGACGGCCAACTATCCACATGGCACCTGTTATTCTGGGGACACAAGTGGGTAGTGCCCCTAACACAGACATTTAAAAAAAAGTTCTGGTACATTGTCCTGCCTTGGGCTTTCCAAATGAGTATTTATTCTAGGCCAGTACAGATTTTACCATTGGAAATGCAGCTTAATCTCCAATCTTGTGGAGTGGTTTGATTAGAAACTTGTGGAACACGCCTGGTGAAGTCGTGTTAACAGTTCATGAATTTGGACTTCGGTGGACGAGCTGCTCCCAGGGCACGTGCCTTGGGCCCTTGACTTGCCTGGGCCAGGACAGGGGTCCCTAACCACTGGTTTCCCCAGCGCCTCTCTGCCTTCAACAGTTCCTCTCTTAGGTCAAGAGGCTGCTGATTTCTCTGGGAAGAACACAGCCCTCCTGTTCTTGGTGACAATGTTGCTTGAAGCCGGTCCTGCAGGTCAACAAACACGGGCAGGGATGGCGTTTGATGAATAAGCAGGGGTGAGAGTCGGCTAAAGGCCGCCAGCCTCAGGCCTGTACACACGACCTTGTCCCTTGGACATGAGACAGGAAGCTACATCATGAGACAAGCAACTCCAAGCACATTCACTCATTCACTCACTCACTCATTCATTCAGCCACTCATTCACTGACTCACTGACTCACTGACTCACTCACATTGTCACCTCCAGCCTCGAACGTTCTGCTCTCTCTCCCTACAACGGTGGTTCTCAAAGTGAGGCTCTGGACCCACAGCGTCAGCACAACTGGAAACTCATTAGAAACGTGACTCATACACTTAGGGGCTGAGGCCCAACCATCTGTGTTTTGACGAGCCCTCTGGCAGCCTTGGATGAACTGCCTGCTTCACCAGGGCTCTCCTCCTGGATCTGGCCAGGACGGCGCCCGTGCTCCTTTGCCATGACACCTGTCACTCCCGTGCTTGCCTGTCTCCCAGGGTAGGTGGCGAGGAAGGAGCCCACACCCAGCACGGCAGGAGCACAGCAAGCGTGGAATGGAGGAAGATACGCACGGGTGAAAGGGTGGGAGAATCC
>NW_024420089.1:0-7104 GCF_014898765.1 Herpailurus yagouaroundi | reverse complement strand
GACTTGCTTTAATAATTTTATTACAGAATGTATCCACTACATTCGGTATGTCCTTAAAATGTAAAACACCAGGATCATCTTTGACCTAAGTGTCATTAAAATGTCTGCTCTCAGGGGTGCCTGGGTGGCTCAGTCGGTTAAGCGTCCAACTTCGGCTCAGGTCACGATCTCGCTGTCCGTGGGTTCGAGTCCCACGTCGGGCTCTGTGCTGACGGCTCAGAGCCTGGAGCCTGTTTCGGATTCTGTGTCTCCCTCTCTCTGTGACCCTCCCCCGTTCATGCTCTGTCTCTCTCCGTCTCAAAAATAAATAAATGTTAAAAAAAAAAATTTTTTTTTTATTTTTTTTTTTAAACGTTTATTTATTTTGGGGACGGAGAGAGACAGAGCATGAACGGGGGAGGGGCAAAGAGAGAGGGAGACACAGAATCCGAAGCAGGCTCCAGGCTCTGAGCCGTCAGCCCAGAGCCCGACGCGGGGCTCGAACTCACGGACCGCGAGATCGTGACCTGGCTGAAGTCGGACGCCCAACCGACTGCGCCACCCAGGTGCCCCCAAAAAAAATTTTTTAAAACAATGTCTGCTCTCACGTACAATTCACCTCCAAATGTTTTCCCCTTCATATTATCTCTTTCCACTAGACCCTCCTCTTAGTTCCCCTTTGCTAGGGAATTTTTATCCAGACGGGGCACTGATTTCTCCTCTGGATGGTAAGAGAGCCTGACTGGCTTTCCTACTTCCGACCTCCCCTTCGCTCTGTCCTAAACACAGCTGGGGAGATCATTTTCCCCTGAGCAGCACTTCCTGAGTTCCATGAGGCTTTTCCGGCTCATCTAAACAAAGGCCACCACCCCCGCCTCACACAGCCTCCTCAGGCCAGGCTCCCAGCCAAGGAGAGGACACTCCAGTTGAGCTGTTCAATTCATTTATTCATAGGTTTATTCTTAGTGTACAAATGCCTTGTGCCACTGAAAAGTCCTAGCATACTACCCGGTAGCACATGCTATGAGAACCTCGTAAGTGGACAACAGGTTGGTAAGAAAAAAACTGATTAAAAATGTCTTTGTAGAAAGTTCTAGTAAACATGTCAGACTAAATACGTTCATCTCTACTCCCTCCCAGAACCCCATTAAAACAAAAACCCACAAGGACAAGGAAAACTTAAGATGATAGCAGATAAGAGGTCAAAAAAATTTTGGAAGGAGAAAAGCAGATAGACAAGTGATAATTAAAGTTTTAATTTGTTCTAGGTGAGAGGACAAGAAGCAAGCTAATTAAAACTCAGAACCCCAATGACTCACGAATCAGAGGGTGACAGCAGGCTGGGTGAAATGTCTGTAATGAGTAGTTCAGGGCACCCTCCTTCCTAATCTTCACCCCAATCCTGTCAGAAGTCAAGAGGATTACCATCTGGAGAGGTTGGCAATAGACAGGAGTCCGTGCAAAAGAAAGGATTAAATGGAAGTGTGTATGTATAACACACACACACACACACACACACACACACACACACACACACACACACTCAACTCCAGATGTCCTGATTTCCTCTCTGGATTAGTTGGGGGGGGGGGTGCAAGGAATAACAAGAAAGATAACACTAAATGAAGGTCCTCAAACAACATGGCTTGATCCCCGCCACCCATCATCTAGGGCCACCAGTGGACACACCTGTTCAAGTGCACAAAGCTTTCTGCCAGTTCTTAGCTTTCTGTTGTTCTGCACATATGAACAGAAAGCCAATGATCACCAAACATTTCAAGAACATCCAACAGGAAAGAGAGTGAAGACTAAGTCTCAAAGGAAACTACAAAGCAAGTCTTCAAAACCAAAGATCCTAAAATGATCTTCTGTGAAATAAACTATTGCATTCATGAAATAAGAATAAGATGGTATAAAAAAAGAAAATTTAGGGGCACCTGGGTGGCTCAGTCGGTTGAGCGGCCGGCTTCGGCTCAGGTCATGATCTCACGGTCCGTGAGTTTGAGCCCCGCGTCGGGCTCTGTGCTGACAGCTTAGAGCCTGGAGCCTGTTTCAGATTCTGTGTCTGACCCTCCCCCGTTCATGCTCTGTCTCTCTCTGTCTCAAAAATAAATAAACGTTAAAAAAAATTTTTTTTTAAATAAAAAAAAAAAGAAAATTTAGTGAACAAAAAACAAGTTCACAGAAAGTGAGACTAAGAAAACAGAAATAAAAGATTCACCAGAACAGCTGGAAAACAAATTTAGACCATCTACCAGGAATTACCAATTAGAACAAATTACCAATTAAAACAAAACACATGAAACAGGACAAAGGAAATGGTTTAAAAAATAAAGGATTAATCCAGGATTTCTATCATCCAACTACTAAGATTTCCAAATAGTAAGAGCAGAGAAATCAAAATAAGGAAATTACCAAAAAATTTCCGAAATCGAGTTTCACACTGGATGGGTCCAGCAAGATTAACAGAAAAATACCAACTCCAAGACTTGTCAATATTTTAGAAATGAGAGGGTGCCTGGGTGGCTCAGTCAGTTAAGCGTCTGACTTCGGCTCACAGTTCATGAGTTTGAGCCCCACATCAGGCTCTGTGCAGACAGCTCAGAGCCTAAAGCCTGCTTCGAATTCTGTGTCTCCCTCTCTCTCTGCTCCTCCCCCGCTCATGCTCACGCTCGCGCTCTCTCTCTCTCTCCTTCAAAAATAAAAACATTAAAAAAATTTTTTTAGGGGCGCCTGAGTGGCGCAGTCGGTTAAGCGTCCGACTTCAGCCAGGTCACGATCTCGCGGTCTGTGAGTTCGAGCCCCGCGTCGGGCTCTGGGCTGATGGTTCAGAGCCTGGAGCCTGTTTCCGATTCTGTGTCTCCCTCTCTCTCTGCCCCTCCCCTGTTCATGCTCTGTCTCTCTCTGTCCCAAAAAAATAAATAAATGTTGAAAAAAAAATTTTTTTTTAATTTTTTTTAATATATTTTAGAAATCAGAAAAATAAAAAGTTTCTAAAGTCACCAGACATGAAAAAAATAGATGACATATGAAGGATGATTTACTGGACTTAAGAGAAATACTGGAAGCTTACAGGATGACAGAAAAATAGCTTTTGAGGGAAAATTATTTTCAATCTAGAATTCTATACTCAGTCAAAACCACCAATCAAGTGTGATGGTAGAAATAGCACCTTTCTGATATCCAGGAAGACTTACCTCTCCTGCACCCTCCTAAAAAGCTACTGGAGAATGTGTACCACCAAAAAAAACAAACAAACAAAAAACCAAGAAAACAAATAAACAAAGAAACAAAAACAAACAAACAAAAAAAACATAAAGACAGAAGACATGGATTCAGAAAGTTGAGTTTGAGACCAAAGTAATTCCAAGAATGACGGTTCAAGGAAGTTTTACTCATGTACGCAAGCAAGTGATGAGAGTAATGACATACAGAATAGAGAACAAGTCAGAGGGATTCCAGTTATGACCAGGGACTCAACTACTACTGCCATACCACAGAAATTTGAAACAAGCAACATGTTTCATTCCAGACCAAAATCTGCTCTGATCAGTCTGAATGAAATAATTTAAGTCATCTGACTGCTTCCTAGCTGCAAGAGAGGCTAAGGATTTGAGTTCTGAATTCTGAATTGTGGGAGCAGACCTTTTAAATGTAAGCATTTCACCAAACCCAGAAAGGCTATTCAAAAGATGATGAGCATCCACCCATAAACATGAAAAACATTCACTAGAATTGATTAAGTGTTGGGTTCCACCTTACTGAGAGGAACTATATAGTTCTATCAGAGGATAAAGAAAAATTGTTGATATATACATTTTTAAAAGTAAAACAATGAGCCAATTATCAACTCCCGGATAACCAAAAGTTGCATATTAAGAAAATATATTAACAGTTCATGTCTCAAATACAGACAGTTATATAGTCCTATTAACGTAAACAGTGAATGTTGATTTAACTTTCACCTAAGATATAATGAGATGAGAGAGGGAAAATGAATTATAAGGCAGGGCAGTATCAAAGAGTTAACTTTTACATAGTGGAGTTAATAGATACAGTCTAAATATGAAAAATGGAAAAATAGCAACATAATCATGTCATTTAGAAATATGGGCTTAAATACCAGAATAAACCATTAAGAGTTGAAAATGGAAGTTTCCAGGGACTAGAAGTCGTGGGCAAGGAGTGATGGAATGGGAACTGATGTTTTTCACAAGAAATGTTGTAATACTATTTTTTAAACTGGGTATACATGTTATTAAGGAAACTTTTAAAAGAACTTTTCAATGTGTTTCCTCCACTAGACTGTGAGCCTCTCAACGGCATGTCCTTTATAATGAGGGACATACCACAGACCTTCCTTAACATGGGTCATCTGTGGCTAAATGTTCAACTAATGTTCAACACCATGTGATACTACTTCTTACAGTATATCCTCTTTTTTAAATAGAAAAAGGACAAATCCTTCAGAGCAGATAACAATTCACCTCTAAGAAACTGTTTGGTTCAGCTGCTGCATTCCACACCCAATCAGGCTGAACCTATGGTCCAGGCACAAAAACCAAAGCAAGCAAACATAAGAGCAATGCCAACAAGGGATAACTTGCTAATGCTGACAATGATGTCCTTTCTTTTTAAAAAACAATTTTTAACGCTTATTCATTTTTGAGAGACAGAGAGAGACAGAGCATGAGCGGGGGAGGGGCAGAGAGAGGGAGACACAGAATCTGAAGCAGGCTCCAGGCTCTGAGCTGTCAGCACAGAGCCCGATGCGGGGCTCGAACCCACAAACTGTGAGATCATGACCTGAGCCGAAGTCGGACACTTAAGCCACTGAGCCACCCAGAAGCCCCAATGATGTCCTTTCTAATATAATCATTATAATTCATCCGCTGGATATTACAACCACAGTCTGTAGGGGTGTTTAAAGGAGGCATGTTTAACAAAACAATCAAAATGTAAGTCAAATTCAGTTTTCCAAATGGCAGGTGAGCCACTAGGGCCACTAGGATTTATCATCTTCCTTTCTCATATTAGAATTAGGATAAGGTAATCAACATAAAACAAGCCGTCCCTCACCCTCTTTACCTTTTTTTTTTTTTTAAGGATTTCTTTTTTTTTTTTTCTTAAAGTTTTATTTATTTATTTTGAGAGAGACAGACAGCCCAAGTTGGGGAGGGGCAGAGAGTGAGGGAGAGAAAGAGAATCTCAAGCAGGCTCCACACTGCCAGCACTGAGCACAACGCAGAGCTCAAACTCACAAACCCTAAGATGGTGACACAGAATCAGCACTGAACTGACTGAGCCACCCTGGCGCCCCATGTCTTTACCTTTAAAAGAAATCATTTGACTCGAGTCATGTGTGGCTCTGGACTTCCAAGTGACTAATTTTTAATAATCATATAATGCAAGTCTTACATCTTGCCATTAATGTAAGAACAATGTAATAAGTAAAAATGCTTCAAAAAAATAATGGAGGGGTGCGTGGGTGACTCAGTCAGCTGAATGTCTGACTCTTTATACCGGCCCAGGTCGTGATCTCACAATCATGAGATTGAGCCCTGCATCGGGCTGCTTAGAATTCTCTCTCTCCCTCTCTCTCTCTCTGCCCCTCCCCTGCTCATGCTCTCTAAACACTTTTAAAAAAATAACGGAAGGGGAAAAACTTGATAAAGGAATAAAAATCTTATTCATTATAGTGAATTATATAGATCTGATTGACAGAAATGAACAAGCATTCTATTACTTTTTCCTTCTTACTATGAAAAGATGTACAGTAAATGTATGAAACTTTGTATTACAAGAAAAGAAAGATGCCCTAAGAGAAGTTATCAGGGCCAATAATAACAAATAAAACTGGCAATTTTCAGAAAAACCAAGGAAAGGTGCATTTTTTTGCATTCCTGTTCATAAAAGCAGAGGACGGAGACTGAAACGTAAAAGTCAACTAGTAAGCTCAGTTAAGGGGAAAAATACACAATGTTTAAGATTTTATTCAGAACTTAGCTTCTTTATATATTTCCATATCATCATTCACCCTAGTTAAACACAGTGGAATAAATGTTCCCAGTATTGATTGTACTGTCTAAATATTACTCTGGAGTTTCGGCAGGTTCCTATTTCTCTAAGCAGAATTCATGAGCACTACGGACAATAAGATCCAACGGGTATAAACTTGACTGCCACAGAGGCGTTGTAATTATATGATGCAGGCACAGTTTTGCATAACCTCTGAGGTAAAAGAAAATAACATTAACAGAATCGTAGGCCATTTTACTTTTTACTTTTTTTTAGTGTTTATTTATTTTTGAGAGGGACAGAGACAGAATGCGAGTGGGTCGGGACAGACAGAGAGGAAGGCACAGAATCCGAAGCGGGCTCCAGGCTCTAAGCTGTCAGCACAGAGTCCGACACGGGGCTCAAACTCAGAAGCTGTGAGATCACAATCTGAGCCTGAGTCGGACCCTCAACCGACTGAGCCACCCAGGCGCCCCAGCCATTTTTAAAAGGCCTACTTATTAAAACAAGGTTTATATACATGTCACATTTCTGCTCCCTCTTGATACATGAATAGATTAGTAATTGTCTCCATTCTGGAAGCCTAAGTATGGCTTAAAAAAAAAAAAAAAAGAAATCAAACAAGATCCAGTCAGTCTTCAAACAGGAACCCTGTTGCTTTCTGAACAGATCCATCAAAGCACTAATATGGGCAAACATGAAAGGAAAAATTGAAGGCACCAGAAGAAGAAAAGTTAGATCCTCCGCTTGTGCAAACTTAAAATGTAAAAAATTCTGTCACATTCACAAAGACCCCTTTAAACCCTATTCGAACTGAAAAGCACCCCCCACATTCCCCTCCCAAACCCAGCAAACTCCTACTCGAAAATCGAGGTCTTAGGTCACCCATTCCATGCAGCTGCAGATGTGCCCAGCGCAAGGTGCATGATCTCCAAATCTGAACTACAGTACTCGGCACAGGGCCTGCTAAAGACCTACATCCGTGTCCTTCTGTGAGTGCACTCGGAGCTCCTCTACAGATATCAACAAATGTCTCATGACAATTAGGTGAACAAGCCACTGAAGACCTTAATAATATTCTCTGAATTCAATAAAACAAAAATAACA
>NW_024420088.1:0-6975 GCF_014898765.1 Herpailurus yagouaroundi | reverse complement strand
CCCCCCCCCCCCCACCCCTACCCCCTCAGGCCTGGGCCTAGAAGGTGTCTCCAGTATTTGGGTTTTCTCCCTTCCATTTCCTAGCTGGCATTTCTGCTCTAGGTAAACTGAGCTGCAGAAAAGCCAGAGGAAGGAAGCGTGTGGGAGGGTGACCGAGCATCCCAGCCCCCCCAGACCGAGGGGTTTCCCAGAACAGGGTTTATTGAGTTGGTGGCCCACCGTGGCCACACGCGCTGCCCCATGGGAGGAGCTGGCCAAGGCCTGCAGGGTGGGCCCAGGGTGGCCTCAGGGGTCTCCCGAAGGTAGAGAGGCAGGGAGGGCTCAGGGAGTGGCCTCCCTAGGGGAGTCCCCTGAGCGCATCAGAGAAGCTCTCTCTCTTCCCTTCTCTGGAGCCCTCGTCCTCCTCATACTCCCCACCAGGACCAGAGCTTCCAGAATACTGAAGTCACCCAGCCGGGAAACGGTGGGGCTGGGATTCAAACCCAGGCGTTCCCAGCCTCTCTATCCTTCTCCGACCGAAACCAGGAAGCAGGCAGCTTCATCACCCACCCACTCAGTCACCTGCCACTCCTGTGGGGACCAGGTGCTGCCCTCAGAGCGGAGGACTCTGGAGGACTCCGACACCCCTCCTGCCCCAGGAAGCCGCCCCTCCCAGGAGCTGGGAGAGAGGCCGGTCCGGGGGGCCTTGCACCAACCTAGGCTGAGGGAGGGTGGGCTGGACACTGCGGGTTCCCCGCCCCCCCCATGCCCATTCTCCTCTCCTTCCTTCCTACAGAACCCCGACTCTGTGCCTACTCAAGGTGCCACATTTCTCAGTCTCTCTTGAAGACAGAGGTAATCGTGTCACTAAATTCTTGCCCAGGACACGTGAAAGGCACCGAGCGTTGTTTCTAGGAAAGCACCTTCGGAGGGAGGCACGGACCCAAACTGCACTTTCCGCTTCCTCCTTTGTGCCTCCAAGGATGGAGATGTGATGGCTGGAGCGGTAGCAGCTGTATCAAGGCCAGGAGGGGACTCCGATGATGGAAGGCACGCAGTAAGGATGGTGAAGGAGCCAGGGACATTAAGAACGTCCTGGAGTCCTAGCTCCAGCCTTGAACCTCCTGTTTGTCACATGCTAAACCCTTGGTTTGTTTAAGCTGTACTTGGAGGACACTCTGTGTTATTCACAGCCACACACAGTCCCTGCCTGGTACAAAATACTTTTTGGAAGAGGAAATGCCTGAGTTTCATCTTCAAGGAAGCAGTTCAGCGGCAGACTGAGCACAGGTAACACCAGCACCTTCCCGGCCGCAACACAGCTTTTTTTTTCTTTTTTAACCCATTGCCCCTGGAAACCCTCATGAGGTCCCCTGAGCGGGAAAGAGGGCAGAGGTCACCATCCCTTCGAGGGCCCGAGGAACCACGGCTCCCAGGGGGTCTGTGACCACAGTGTCCCCAGGCCTCCTGCCTCTGCCCAGCTCTCCCGCCTACCCCCCCCCCCCCCCCGGCCCACTGCTCCGGGCCCCGCCTCCCCCCTGGGCCCCCTCTCCCTGCCCTGCAGAGACCACACTTCAGCCTCAAGCCGGCGCCCGCCCTGAGCCCTCGAGGAGCTGGGCCCCCGCTTCCCGGCAAGCGTGTTTCCACAGCCTGGTTTACAGTTGTTGAACTACTTTCGTCAAATTAATTAAATACACGCTAAATCCTCTCCAATTTGTTGGGCGATAAATCAGAGATGCTGAGATTGCGAAGTGCACAACAAAACCTGTTGATTCTGATAAAAGCCACACGAGAGCCCGAGTCGAACGTCAGACAGTCCGGAATCTGCTTCTGCCGGGACATCGTCGGAGCGGGGCTTTGGGCTCCCGGGCCCCCCCCCCCCCTCAGTGGCCAGGGTCCCCACCTGACACGGTGACTCAAGGCACAGAGGGAGGGGACAGGCCCCAGGTCACTGGAGAAAATGACGCATGGAGGCCAGGAAGGCAGAACATAGAGTCCTTACTCACGTAGCCCTGGTGCCGTAGCACATGCGGTAACTCAAGCAGACTGCCATCGCCCCACTGTGCAGAGGAGTGAGTGGAGACACAGCAAGTGACTGGCCAAGTGCACACAGTCCAGGGTGTAGAGGAGCCAGGGGAGGGCCGAGCAGTCCCCCGCCTCGGCTGCAGAGGCTGTGCTGGGCAGCACTATGCACACAGGGTCCTCCTCTGGTTCTGCTTCTGGTCCCAGGCACGGCCTGGTCAGAACCAGTCACCACAGGCCAGACCCGAACCCCCCCACCCCCCAGGCCGGCACACCGGGGGCGCCACCCCCCGAGCTCAGCCCAACCACATGCTCTGGGCATCTTGGGGCCCAGAGCTCGGGTCACAGAGATCCAGATCCAGGTCTCGTCTCGGCTTCCGCCCCGGTAAGGGGGCCCTGCAGGATTCCCCTCGCTGAGTCCCTGAGTCCCTCCAAGCAACACGGATTGAGCACGTCTTCCAAACCTCGAAACCCAAAGCGGATGGTCATTGTTGGCAGGGCTGAGGCTGCTTCTGGGGCCGATGGGGAAGAAGATGAGAAAGGAGCCGGGCCGGCCCCTCCTGCCAGGGACGGTGCAGCCATGGGAACGAGTGAGGAGAGGGGACACCGAAGCTGAGGTTTTGAAGGATGAGTAGAAGTTCTCCAGACGGAGAAGGGAGGCCAGGCATGGAGTGGGGAGGAGGGATTCAGTCTGTCTGCGGGACACTGCCTTTGCCTCTCAATTTTTCCAGAAAGATCACTGGGGGTGGGGGGGGGGGGGGGGCATTCGGTGTGGCTGACATAGGAACAAGGAAACGGCGGGGACTTGTCTGTGAAGGTGGTGAGTGGAGACGCTGCAGGGAGGCTGGGACACCAGGTAAGGGCCGTGGTCCCTGTGTACGACTGACAGCTGTAGAGACATTCGGGGCAGAGAGAAGTAGGAAGCAGTCGCTGGCCACAGACGCAGAGCTGGACCAGAACTAGAAAACCAGGAGTCTGGTGAAATGGTGCCGGTAAGAAGGGAGATGCCTGGAGCGGGGGGCGCCTCAGTGGGAAGGGCACTGATTCGAGGGTCAGTAATGGGGTACAGCCGGCAGGAGGTGGCCTGGGGGCAGAGGAGGGAGGCAGGCATGGGGTGCCCCCTGCTTGCTCTGATGCGGGTAACGGTGCACACATTCGGGCTCCATCAGAAGCAGAGCCACTGTGAGTTTTATAGCACAGCAATTAGCCTTACTGCCCCGGGGGAGGGTCTGGGAAGTAAAGGTCCAAAGCGGGAAGTTTTACGGGGACCCGGGGACCGTCACCAGCCAGCCCTCTGTAGCAGAGGCACCAGCGGAGCTCGTGGACAAGCTGGAAGTCAGGCGGGTCCAGCAGCTGGCGCAGGAGGCCGGGGCTAGTGTAGACACCGACAGAAGTCTAGGGAAGGCCGCCTTGTCTTTGCAGCCTCCACTCGGTGAGATCACTGCCGAGCATCCGGTGGAAATACTGGGTCACTGTGAGTCAGCAGGGCCAGCAGTCTGGAGGGAGCACTGGCCGCGGGTCAGGAGGAGGACATGTAGAAGAAGGAATGGGGACAAGCTGGCCCCCGCTGGCACTTCTGTGTCCGTCCCTCCCATCGCTAGCCATGGTGGCCCTCCAAGCACAGATTTCTCCACCGGCGAATTCTAACTCAGACTCCTAGAGGAGAGGAGATTCCAGGAAGCAAGTTTCCTGCCAGGCCACTTGACTCAGCACAAACCACCATGGAGGAAAGACCCAGCCACTTGCTGAGACCAGGCATCCGGTTGTGGGGGGGGGGGGTGGTTTACAGGTACACGGCCATGAGACCACGGTATAGTTGTGTATGTTGTTCACTGCTCAAGTGCTCTTGGCTAAGGGATCGGTGGGGGCTGAACCCCTGCCCCTGGCATGAAGCTGCTTCTTCCTGGAGGAAGGGGTGTCTTTTTCTGATTGGCATGGGAAAGAGTATGTGTTCCACGCTTGAGGAGTGTCCGTGGGCTTGAGCTGCTCCCAGGGCTCGTCTTTCCCACCTGAGGCCAGCAGAAAGGGGCCACAGGTTGGACTGAGGGTCGGACGAACCAGTAACAGGCTCAAGATGACCGTCCTAAAATCCCCAGAGGGCGGGGCTAGGCCCAGAAGAGGGGTGCAAAAGGGGATAGAGGCTGACTTACTCCGAGGGAGAATTTTGCTGTGGGCAGAGCTATTTCAGACAGAGCGAGCTGCCTTTGGAGGTGATGAGCTCCCGGTCCCCGGAGATGTGCAAGCAGGACCGGAGACTGGGTCCAGGAGACATTAGGAAGCATCGGGTAGCAGCAGTTCAGCCACCTGCCCCTCCCGGGGCCGTGAGTCAGAAATAAGCAAAGCCTCTGAGGATGGGGGGGGGAGGGGTTCCGCCCCCCCCCCCCCCCCACCCTCCCCGCACCCTTCTCCCAGCTCACTTCTCTCTGGAACCAGCTTGGGTATTTAGAAGATTAATTTCATGTTTGTGCAAAGCAGGGGATTAGGAGGGGAGGAGACTGAAGTTCTCTGTAGGTTGTTAAGAAAACATCATCTAAAAAAAGACTCTGGCAAAATTGCTGTGGATACCAGTTACGGCTGAATGCGCCACTTACCTCCAACAACCCAGGGCTTTTAGCTGGTAATTTGCTGTCATTCTCTGCAGTTTCAAAACCCTCGGGCTCCGGGACGTTAGAAGACAGAGCACGAGGGGGGTGCCTCCTCCCTCAGAGCCGGAAGCCGTGGGGACGTCCTACCCCCGCCGCTGTCCGGCCAGGGTCCGGGCTACGGACCTCACACACAATCCTGCTGTGGGGCTTCCTGGCTCCTCCGTGCACCGCGGCCGCCTCCTGCATTACATCTCAGCGCTCCTGGGGGAGCCAGGGGAGAGACGGAGGCTCAGAGAGGGCGTAGGTTCGCCCCAGCACACACAGCAAGCTGCTGACTCCAGTCCAAAGCTCCTGCTCTGAGCTGCCATTTGCACAAGAGAAGGAGGCCGTGGGAGTCGCGACTCCACAGCAGGCCTTTCCCTGGGGCCCCAGGGGCACAGCCGCTGCCACTCGTGTCCTCCTTTTTTTTTTTTTTTTTTTCGGTAACAGCCTTATTGCGATCTAATTCACATACCACACACTTCCCCTGTTTAAAGTATACACCTCGGGGCGCCTGGGTTAAGCATCCGACTTCCGCTCAGGTCATGATCTCACGGTCTGTGGGTTCGAGCCCCGCGTGGGGCTCTGTGCTGAAAGCTCGGAGCCTGGAGCCTGCTTCGGAGTCTGTGTCTCCCTCTCTCTCTGTCCTTCCCCACTCACGTTCTGTCTCACTCTCTCAAAAATAAATAAACATGAATTAAAGAAAGCATGCAAGTCAAGAGTTTTTTTGGTATGTTCACAGGGTTGCGCAGCTGTTGCCACAATCGATTTTTTTTTGGACATTTCCTTCGCCCCCCTAAAGAAACCCTGTACTTTTCGATCGCCTTCCCAGGGCCCCCGGCAACCGCTAATCTGCTTTCTGTCGCTGTGGATTTGCCGATCCTGGGCATTGCGCAGGTGCAAACGATACGCTACGCGCTGCCCTCGCCCGGCACAGCGTTTTGAGGTCCCTCCACGCCGTGACGTGTACCGGCACGCCCTTCCTTTTCCTGGCTGCATAATATCCCATTGTGATGCGCCTGCCATATTTTGTTCCTCCCTTCATCCACGGACGGACGTTTGGGTCGTTTCCGCTTTCTAGTTGTTGTGAACGGTGCTGCGAGGGACACAGGTGGACAAGCTTTTGTGTGGGCGTGTGTTTCTGCGTCCCTTGGGTGCTTCTGTCTTTTTGAAGAGAAGACTAACCTGAGGGTGGGGAGAGGATCAGACAGGAAAGATCACAAAGGGCGGGGTGGTCTCTGCAGGCTTCCTGGAGAAGGCAGCACGGCCCTTGGGCTTGAAGGGCAGATAGGAAGGGGAGACACAAAGGGGCTGGGAGAGGCACTCCCTGGTGGGAGAAGCAGGTGAGCAGAGGTATGGAGAGGAGGCCATCCTGCTACCTTGGCATCTTTTGAAGTAGCCTCCAGAACTCTGGGAGGTGGGAGGTGGGAGGCCCCCGAGACATCAGTACCTCCGGGGAACTTGTTAGAAATGCACGTTCCTGGGCCCCACCCCGGCCCACCGAATCGGAAGTGCTAGCGATGGGCCCAGCATCCTGCGTTTACCGAGCCCTCTGGGCTATGCTCTCTCGGTGTGAGATGCACCAGGGCCGTAGATGCTGCAGATGCTGAGTCAGACACCCAGCTGGGAAGAGCGTGAAGGGAAAGAGGAGAAAGAGAACCAGGAACCCAGTACGCGAGCTCCTGTCCGAATAGCTCCCAAACCCCACCTCTGCCCTCCCCCAGGTCCTGCCGGGCTGCCGTGTCTAACCTGAAGCGTCTAGTCTTCCCAAGTGCCCTTCTTGTGATATTGTCAGACCCAGAGAACAGCTAATTGGTAAACTGGGTTCTGGGCCAGCCCTCGTGTCTACCCAGACCTTGGGCTACCTCCTGCAGACATTCTGGTGGCAGCCGGCAGGTCAGATCTGGGTCTGAGCCGAAGCCAGGCTGGGGAGGCGGGAAGCCTCTAGAAGGAGGTAGCTGAATGGCTTGGTGGTCTCCATACTGGCAGGAGCAGGGGTGCTTCGGGCTGCTGTCCCCTCCCCCAGCACCCGTGTAGCCAACCTTCCCCCCTCACTCCCTCTGGTCCCTGCACGCCCTGCCCCAGCTCTCAGACCCCGCAGCTCAGCTCGGGAACGGTGTTCATTCATTCAGGATGCACCCCGGGTCACTGGGGACCTGGTGGTGCATCCTGGGCCCAGCCCAGAACAAGGCCAGGCTCCAGCGCGAGCACGGCCCCGGGGTCATTCCCTGCATGAGTAACAGCATGCTGGTGGGCACACAGGACGGGCAACACCCATCTTTGGGGGCCAGAGGGGGCTTCCTGCAAGAAATAATGTGTCCTCAGAGGACTGGAAGACAGGCAGAGCTTG
>NW_024420087.1:0-8642 GCF_014898765.1 Herpailurus yagouaroundi | reverse complement strand
TCTCTCTCTCTCTCTCTCTCTCTCTCTCTCTCTCTCTCTCTCTCTCTGTCTCTCTCTCTCAAAAATAAAAATTTTTTTTTTAATTTTTTTTTCAACGTTTATTTATTTTTGGGACAGAGAGAGACAGAGCATGAACGGGGGAGGGGCAGAGAGAGAGGGAGACACAGAATCGGAAACAGGCTCCAAGAAAAATAAAAAAAAATTTTAAAAAAATGAAGAGGGGCGTCTGGGTGGCTCAGTTGGTTAGGCGTCCGACTTTGGCTCAGGTCATGATCTCACGGTCCGTGAGTTCGAGCCCCGCGTCGGGCTCTGTGCTGTCAGTTCAAAGCCTGGAGCCCGTTTCAGATTCTGTGTCTCCCTCTCTCTCTGCCCCTCCCCTACTCACGCTCTGTCTCTATCAAAAAATGAATAAACAGGGGCGCCTGGGTGGCTCAGTCGGTTAAGTTTCCGACTTCGGCTCAGGTCATGATCTTGCGGTCTGTGAGTTCGAGCCCCGCGTTGGGCTCTGTGCTGACCGCTCAGAGCCTGGAGCCTGTTGCAAATTCTGTGTCTCCCTCTCTCTCTGACCCTTCCCTGTTCATGCTCTGTCTCTCTCTGTCTCAAAAATAAATAAACGTTAAAAAAAAATTTTTTTTTAATGAATAAACATAAAACAATTTTTTTTAAATAAAAAATTGAAGAAAAAACAGCTGAAAAACCCTAATCTGGGGAAGGAAACAGACTTGCTGATTCAGAAAGCACAGAGAGCCCCTAACAAGATTAACCCTAGGAGGTTCACACCAAGGCACACAATCATTAAAACGATGACGATGACGAAAGAGAACTGAACCTTTAATTTGAAAAGCAGCAGGAGACCAGGGCACCTGGGTGAATCAGACAGTTAAGCATCCAACTCTTGATTTCAGATAGGGTCACGATCTCCAGGTTTCGTGGGTTTGAGCTCCACATTGGGCTCGAGGTGACGGTGCAGAGCCTGCTTGGGATTCTCTGTCTCCCTCTCTTTCTGCCCCTCCCTGACTAGTGGGGTCTGTCTCTCGCAAAATAAACAAACTTAAAAAAAAAAAAAAAAAAAAGCAGCAAGAGAAAAGCCAACAGTTAACATACGGGAAAAACTCCATAAGGCTATTGACTGATTTCTCAGCAGAAACTTTATAGGCCAGAAGTGGCATGATATATTCATATTCAAAGTGCTAAAAGGGAAAAACTACAACCAAAAATGCCCTACCAGGCAAGGTAATCCTTCAGAATAGAAGGAGAGTTTCCCAGGAAACAAAAGTTAAAGGAGTTCATCACCACTAACCCAGGCTTACCAGAAATGTTAAAGGGAATTTTTTGAGGGCAAAGAAAAGGCCGTAACTAGAAGTAAGAAAATTATGAAAGAGAAAGAATTTCACAAGCAAAAGCAAACATATAGTAAAGTAGTAGATTAACCAGTTACAAAGTCAGAATGGAGATTAACGTGCAAAAGTAGGAAAATCAGTTATATCTACAAAAATTAGTCACGGGATAGGCAACATAAAAACATGCAAAATATGATATCATCTACAGGACACATTAGTGCTTTTAGAATGTGTTCCAACTTAAGTGATCATTAACCTAATCTAGACCGCAATACATATAAGATGTTGTATTTGAACCCAGTGGTAACCACAAATCAAAAATCTATAATTGGTGTGCAAAAACCAAAGAAAAAGAAATCCAAGCCCAACACTGAAGAAAACCATCAGACCACAAGGCCAGAAAACAAGAGAAGAAAGGAGCAGAGAACTACAAAAACAACCAGAAAACAATGAACAGAATGGCATTAAGTACCTACCTATCAATAATTGCTTCAAATGTAAATGAACTACACGCTCCAATCAAAAACACAGGGTGACTGAATGGCTTAAAAAAAATACCCATCTATATGCTGCCAACCAGAGACTCACTTGAGACCTAAAGACACGTACCAATTGAAGTGAAGGGCTGGGAAAACATACTATGCAAATGAGAGGAGAAAAAAAAAAGCCAAGGTAGCAATGCTTCTATCAGACATAACAGGCTTTAAAATGAAGACTGTAACGGGGTGCATGGGTGGCTCAATCGGTTAAGTATCTGACTCTTGATTTTGGCTCACGTCATGATCTCATGGTTTGTGAGATCAAGCCTTGCATCGGGCTCTGTGCTGACAGTGTGGAGCCTGCTTGGGATTCTCTCCCTGTCCCTCTCTCTCTGCCCCTCTCCATCTCTCTCTTTCCCCCCCCCCCTAAATAAATAAACTTAACAAAATAAATGAAGGGGAGCCTGGGTGGCTCAGTCAGTTAAGTGTCGGCCTTCAGCTCAGGTCATGATCTCACAGTCTGTGAGTTCGAGCCCCACGTCAGGCTCTGTGCTGACAGCTCAGAGCCTGGAGCCTGCTTCAGATTCTGTGTCTCCCTCTCTCTCTCTGCCCCTCCCCTGCTTATACTCTGTCTCTCTCTGTCTCAAATATAAATAAAAACATTAAAAAAATTTTTTTTTAAAAAATAAAATAGAAAAAATACATTTAAAAAACCATGAAGACTGTAGCAAGACACAAAAAAAGGGCCCTACATAATGATAAATGTATCAGTCCAACAAGAGGATATAACAATTGTAAATATTTATGGACCCAACACACAGTTCCTAAATACATACAGCAATGATTTTCAGACATAAAGGAAGAAACTGACATAATACAATAATAGTAGGGGACTTTAACACAGCACATACATCAATGGGTAGATCATGCAGACAGAAAATCAACAAGAAAATAATGGCTTTGAACAACAAACACATTAGACCAGATAGACTAATACATATGTACAGAACTTTCCATCTCAAAACAATAGACTACATATTCTTCCAAGTGCATATGGAACATCTTCCAGGATAGATCACATGTTAGGTCACAAAACACGTCTTAATAAATTTAACAAGATTGAAATCCTATCAAGCATCTTTTCCAACCACAACCATATGAAACTGAAAATCAATTATAAGAGAACAACTGGAAAACACACAAACACATGGAGGCTAAACAACATGCTTCTAAACAACTCAATAAAGAAATCAAAGAAAAGACGAAAATACATGGAGACAAGTGAAAATGAAAATACAACCATCCAAAATCACTGGGACACAGCAAAGCAGTTCTAAGAGGGAAGTTTATGGCAACAGGTCTACCTCAGGAAACAAATCAAATCTCAAATAAACAACCTAACCTTGCCCATAATGGAGTCAGAAAAAGAAGAACAAAGCCCCAAACCAGTGGAAAGAAGGAAATAATAAAGATCACAGTGGAAATAAATGAAGGAGGCAGAAAAAACAGTAGGAAAAAAAAAATCCATGAAACCAAGTGCTGGTTCTTTGAAAAGATAGCATTGACCAAACTTTCCAGCCAGACTCATCAAGAAAATAAAGACAGAAGATTCTAATGAATCAAATCAGAAATGAAGCGGAAGAAATAACAACCAACAGCACAGAAATATAAAGAATTATAAGAGAATATTGGGAAAATTTATATGCCAACAAATTGGACAACCTAGAAGGCGTGGGTAGATCCCTGAAAGTGTATACCCTTCCACAACTGATTCAGGAAAATCTGGACTAATCAATTACTAGTAGGAAAATTGAATCAATGATAAAAAAAAAAAAAACTCTCAACAAACAAAAGTCCAGGACCAGATGGCTCCACAGGTGAATTCTCTGACTCATTTAAAGAAGACTTAATACTGACTCTTTTCAAACTATTCCAAAAATAGACGAAGGAAAACTTCTTAATGGATTCCATGAGGCCAGCATTTCCCTGATACCCAAACCAAACAAAGACACTATAAAAAGGGAGAAAACTACCGGCCAGTATCTCTGATGAACAAAGATGCAAAAATCCTCAGCAAAATATGAGTAAACAGCATTCCACACCACAGTAATAAAGTCATTCACCATGCTCAAGTGAGATGAATGTAAAGATCCAGGTGGTTCAACATTTGTAAATCATTCAAGGTGCTACATCACATTAACAAGAGGAAGGGTAAAAACCATATGCTTAGTTTAACAGATGCAGGAAAAGCATTAGACAAAGTACAACACCTGTTCACGATGAAAACCCTCAATAAAGTAGGTCTAGAGGAAACATACCTCAACAGAGCAAAGGAAATCTATGAAAAGCCCACAGCTTACATCATATTCAAGGGCGAAAAACTGAAAGTGTTTGCTCTGAGATCAGGGACAAGACAAGGATGTCCACTCTCCCCACGTTGATTCAACATAGTCCTGGAAATCCTAGCTGCAGCAAGTGGACAAGACAAAGATTTTAGAAGGCTCCATACTGGTAAGAAAGAAGAAAGTTGCCACTATTTGCAGATGACATGATACTATATATAGAAAATCCTAAAGAGTCCACCAAAAAACTATTCAAACTGATAAATGAATTCAGTAGAGCTGCAGAACACAAAATCAATATGCAAAAATCTGTTGCATTTCTACACACTAACAGTAGCAGATAAAGAAATTATGAAGACGATTCCATTTACAATAGCACCAACAAGAATAAAATACCTACGAATAAATTTAACCAAGGAGGGCAAAGACCTAAACTCTGAAAACTATACTGATGAAAGAACACTGATGAAAAACTGCATTGATGAAAGAAATTGAGGACGACACAAACGAATGGAAAGATATACCATGCTCATAGATTAGAAGAATTAATATCATTAGTTCTTATTACCATTAATCCATATTACCCAAAGCAATCTACAGATTTAATGCAATCCCTAGCAAAATGCCAACGGCATTTTTCACAGAACTGGAACAAAGAATCCTAAAATTTGTATGGAACCACAAAGACCCCAAATAACCACACAATCTTTAGAAAGAAAAACAAAGCTGAAGGTATCATAACCCTGAACTTTAAGATATACTGTAACTATAACTATAATAATCAAAACAGTATAGTATTAGCACAGGAACAGGCACAGAGATCAACAGAACAGAACACAAAGACCAGAAATAAATCCAAGATTATATGGTCAATTAACTTACAACAAAGGAAGCAAGAGTACATAAGAGAATACTTGTCTCTTCAACAAATGGTTTCGGGAAAACTGGACAGCTACATGCAAAAGAATAAAACTGGACCACCTGCCTACACCATACACAAAAATGAATTCGAACGGATTAAAGACATAAATGTGAGACCTGAAAGCATAAAACCTCTAAATGAAAACAGAGGCAGTAATCTCTTGAATATCAGTCTTCGCAACATTTTTCTAGATACGTCTCCTCAGGCAAGGGAAACAAAAGCAAAAATAAAGACTCAGGACTACACCAAAATAAAAACCTTTTGCTCTACAAAGGAAACCATCAACAAAACAAAAGGGCAACTATTGAAGATACTTGCAGTGGTATATCTGCTAAGGGATTAATGTCCAAAATATATAAAGAACTTATACAATTCAACAGCAAAAAACCCAAACAACCTGATTAAAAAATGGGCAGAAGATCTGAATAACCGTTTTTCCAAGGAAGACATACGGGTGTCCAACAGACACGTGAAAAGATGCTCAACATCACTAATCATCAGGGAAATGAAAATCAAAACCACAGTGAGATACCACTTTGCACAGGTCAGAATAGCTAGTATCAGAAAGACAAGAAAAAACCAATGTTGGTGAGGATGTGGGCAAAAGGAAGCCCTCATGCATTGTTGGTGGGGACGAAAACTGGGGCAGCCACTGTGGAAAACAGTATGGAAGTTCCTCAAAAGATTAAAATTAAAACTATCATGGGTTCCAGGATTTCCGCTGCTGGAAAACCCAAAGAAAACCAAGACACTAATTTGAAAAGATATATGTAACCCTATGCTTGTTGTAGCATTATTGTACAACGGCCAAGATATGGAAGCAACAGACGTGTCATCAATAGATGAATGAATAAAGAAGGAGTGGTATAAATCTACAACGGAATATCACTCAGCCATAAGAAAGAATATCTTGCCATTTGTGACAACATGGATGGGCCTAGAGGGTATTATGCGACGAGGGTATTATGCGACATGGATAAGACAAATACCGTATTATTTCACTTATATGTGGAATCTAAAAAACAAAACAAACGAACAAAAACCAGAAACATACCCTTAAATACAGAGAACTGGTGGATGCCAGAGGGGAGGAGGCTGGGAGGGTGGGGACACGGGATTAAGAGGTACAAACTTTCAGTTACAAAGTAAATGTCACGGAGATGAAAAGTACAGCATAGGCAATGCAGTCAATCATCTTTTAATAATGTTGTTGGTGACAGAGGATGACTACACTTATCTTGATGAGCACCGAGCAATACATAGAATTATCAAATCAATATGTTGTACACCTTAGGGGCACCTGGATAGCTCAGGCGGTTAATCGCCCGACTCATGGTTTCATTTCCGGTCATGCTCTCATGGTTCACGAGTCTGAGCCCCACATCGGGTTCTGTGCTGATGGCGCAGGGCCTGCTTGGGATTCTCTCTCTCTCCTTCTCTCTGCCCCTCCCCTGCTCGCTCTCTTGCTCTCTCTCAAAAGAAATCAATAAACTTAAAAACCAATTTAAAAAATCTAAAAAAAAATATTGTACACCTACAGTAATATTGAATGCCTTGTATGTCCATTATACACACATACATACATACATACATGTTAAAGAAAAAAGTCTGACAGCAAATAGGGTGTCACATATAGGTGTCCTCAGGTCCTGGTGGTAATAGAGAAAGGAGGGTCTCCTGTCTGCAGCCCCCTCCCAGACGAGCATGGAGTATGTCAGATCTCCCGTGGAGATCAGAAATGAAGGAATTTGGAAGACTTTCTTTTTTATTTTTATTTATTTATTTTTTAAGTTTTTTATTTTATTTTATTTTATTTTTAACGTTTATTTACTTTTGAGACAGAGACAGAGCATGAACGGGCCCTGTCCTGCAATGGTTTCTGGGCCTTTCCGGGGGCTTCGGTGAGATTCCCCCTACACTGGCTCTCCTGCCCCTTCCCACCCATCCTGTCCCCAGCTAAGCCCAGAACCCACAGCTCCATTCTAACCGTGGTGGCTTCTGGCCTATCCACTCCCTCCCCAGACCAGACTCAGCCCCGCTCCTCTGTCCTCTTGGGGACCGGGCCACGAATGACTCAGTGGGGCCAGTTCTCCGGTCTGGGTTCTGAACGTCCAGGGCTCCCAGAAGGTTTGCGCTTCCTGCCTCTCCAGACTCACCACTGCAAGCTGGCACTGTCGTTTGCTTGTCTGAGGGCATGACTCTGAACTAGGTTTCCCCACCGAGGCCTGCTTCCTACAGGAAGAGGGGGCCCTGAACGAGTGAGTGAATGAATGAATTACACACTGTGGCGATTGGCTGGCGCCCGAGACTTGGGAACATCTGTTGGGTAAGAATGGTGGTTGGAAACGTGTTGGAGCCTTGAAAAACAATTGAAAAGGTCACTGCCAGGCCAAACACACCCACCTACCTGAGAAATAACAACCTGTTACTTCTCCCTCAACAGGCAGCCAGAAGTGCATGCCCCGTCCCAGTCTTTCTGGGTTTCTGAGATGTGCAGTCTCCAAAGCTGGGGTCTAGTCAGAGAGGTGTAAGGGTGCAGTGCTAGAGTGCTCGGGTTTGAACCCTGGCACCCCACCCTCCCCAGGAACAGCTGGTGACTTTGTGCAAGTAGCAACCTCTGTGTCTCCTTTCCTCACTTGTGAAACAGAAATCGAGTAGCACTTAAGAGGGTTGCCTTGTGGATTCAAGGACAGAAGTCTTGTAAAGTCTGAGGGATCGTGAATGCATCCATGCTTAGTAAGAGCTGGCTCTTACTATTGGCCCTCCCACCTCCAATGGCCCTGCACTGGTCACTCTGAACCTCACTTAGCTAATCTGTAAATGGGAATGACAATAGCGTTAATGACTAGACGAGAAAGTAAAACTTACAGTCTGTGCCATTGGGAGTTTGTGCAGCTGTGCCTTACATCCAGACTCCCCATACTAGGGAGATTCTAGGGTCACCCAAAGCCCGCCACTCGGTGCACAGTGGCAAGGGCCACCTCAAGCCCCAACACCCAAACCCAAACCCCCAGAACCCCTTTACTTCAAGAGAGTCTGCTGTGGGCTCTTCTGCGTTTAGGGAAGCCCTACAGAATGTCCTGGTGACGGCGGGAGCCGGGAGGAGGACGAGGGGTCCCCACAGGAGGGGGCGGGGCCCGCGTGCCCTTGGGGTCGGAACACCTCAGCTGCAGTCCGGTCATTCCAGGAAAAAAGAAATAGAAAATACTGCAGAGGAGGCGGCCGCCCGGGCCCGGAGCCGGTTATCTCCCCGCCGGCTTCCGGCTCTGATAACGCCCCGCCGGGCTGGGCCGGGACGGGCACCCCCAAGTGGCCCAAGGTGCCAGGACCGGAGAGCCTGCGGTTTGCTCGTCCCCTCCGGCCGCGATCGGCGCCCTAGGGGACGCGCCCAGCCCCGCCGGGGAGCAGCGCGTCCCCTGCCAGGCGGGGCCCCCAAGGTGGGCTAGGGCCTGTGGCCCGGCAGCCGCGACACCCGGGGCCCGAATGCCGCCCCACGCCGCCCTGCGGTCCCCCGCCGCGCCCCGCGCACCCCGCGGTCCTCCGCAGCCCTCCTGGCCCC
>NW_024420086.1:0-8243 GCF_014898765.1 Herpailurus yagouaroundi | reverse complement strand
GCGCGTGGGGGCGTGCGCGCGTGGGGGCGTGCGCGCGTGGGGGCGTGCGCGCGTGGGGGCGTGCGCGCGTGGGGGCGTGCGCGCGTGGGGGCGTGCGCGCGTGGGCGCAAAACTTCTGTTTCCAAGAAGAGCAGGTTCCTTGAGGAGACGCAAATGCTTCCCATACAGCTTATAAATAAAATAATCCTTTGTGTTGCCTTTTATGAAGGTCAAATGCCAACAATCAGACAAGACGCCCCAGAGGGGCTCATTCCCCGCCTGGCCTGAGAGAGAGATGGGCTTGCAGACCGCCCGGCCCCCCTACCATGTGCCCCATATACCCAAGCCAGGGAAACTCGGGACCCGCTTACCAGCTCATCTCTGAAGGTGTTCTTATCCCTCTGTGCCACTTTAGTCAAATTAATCAGCATGTGGACTTAAGCTCCCAAAGGGCAGGGACTGGAAGAAAGCTGGCCCTTGTTAGGAACTTACCACGTGCCGGGGGCCATCCTAAGCATCTTATGTACATGCTCTCTAATGCTCACAGGGGTCTCTTGAAATGGTATTATTCCCTCCACTTGAGAGATGAGCAATCTGAGGCTCTGGAGGTTAAACAACCAGCCTAAGATCATGGCGCCAGGGTGGGCGGGATGGGGTCCCCAGCCCAAAGCTGTGAAAACCACCGGGGCAGTGCTGGACACGCAGTAGGTGTGTGCGGTGGCCTCCAGCAATTCTCTTCGACCCGCCTATTGCCCCATCCTAATAGTTGTGCAGCTCTTAAAAGCAAGTTATTTGAAAAACTCTAGAAGGTGCTCCTTTGGAAGCCATCTTGGGCCTGCAGGGGAATTCCTGTAGGATACCAACTGCCTGGAGGGAGGACTCACTGCAGAGATCTTACATATGGACCCAATGGGACAAAGCCACTGCCGTACTGTGGACCCCAGCCAGGTACTCTGCGGAGAGAGATCAGACTTTCCCCACCAGGGACAGACAGAGGAAAGGCAAAAAGTATTGACATGAGGCTATAGGGTCTGTCCCCTCATTTCCAATCCCCTACTGCCTTTCTCTTTCTTAGAAGCTGTACATGTCCCTTAGCCCTTCACCCTGCAAGTGAAAGTGTATAAACCCCACACATGACAATCTCTGTTATAGGGAAACTCGTGGGGCTGAGTGCTGGAGACCTTGGGCTCATTGAGAGCCGGTCAGGCTTGGATTTGAATCTACCTGCCAGCCCTGTGAGCTTTAACAAGTTATCCCACTGGTCTGGGCCTTAGTTTCATCATCTGAAAATGGGGATAATGGATCCCACTTTACAAGGTTCTGTGAGGGATAAAATGAGATACTGTCCACAGAGTGGACTGTGCTGCACCACTCAACCTCCTCCTTCGGGTTGGGGACACTCCTGTCCCCGGGCACAGGGAGAATTGGTGGAGGATGGTTCTCAACATAGACTCTCTGGGAACATGTCCCTCCCTAGGGACAGCCCATAGCCAGTGATGGGTCTCTGCACGGGGATGAAGGCCCAGCATCCTTGCCTTGACTCAACTGGAACAAGAGTCATCTCAGCTTCAGACCATCCAGGGGTTTGGGCTGAGGCCACTGCTGCAACTGCATTGCAGCTCAGCTTTTCTCTCTGCTTTGTGCTATTTTCCTCATTCCCCAACGCTTGGTCTCCAAGAGCACTCCCCTATAAACCATCTGCCTCAGCCTCTTCCACTCAGAATCTGTTCTCCAGTGGGATGGTTAATCTCACGTGTCAACTTGGCCATGGCACCCAGATGGTTGGTCAAACACTAGTCTGAATATTGTTGTGATGGCATTTCTTTTCAGGTCTTCATTTCTTTTTTTTTTTTTTTTTTTTAATTAATTTTTAATCCAATAATTTTTTTATTTTTTTATAATTTACATCCAAGTTAGCACATGGCACAACGATTTCAGGAGTAGATTCCTTAAGTCCCTTACCCATTCCTTAAGCCCCTCCCACACCCCCTCCAGTAACCCTCTGTTTGTTCTTTATATTTAAGAGTCTCTTATGTTTTGTCCCCCTCCCTGTTTTTATATAATTTTTGCTTCCTTTCCCTTGTGTTCATCTGTTCTGTGTCTTAAAGTCCTCATATGAGTGAAGTCATATGATATTTGTCTTTCTCTGACTAATTTCGCTTAGGATAATACCCTCCAGTTCCATCCACATAGTTGCAAATGGCAAGATTTCATTCTTTTTGATTGCCAAGTAATACTTCATCATATGTGATGGTATATGTGTGTGTGTGTGTGTGTGTGTGTGTGTGTATGGTATATACGTATATATCGCATCTTCCTTTATCCATTCATCCACCGATGGACAGTTGGGCTGTTTCCATACTTTGGCTATTGGTGATAGTGCTGCTATAAACATTGGGGTCTATGTGTCCCTTCAGAACAGCACACCTCTATCCCTTGAATAAATGCCTACTAGTGCAATTTCTGGGTCATAGGGTAGTTCTATTTTTAATTTTTTGAGGAACCTCCATACTGTTTTCCAGAGAGGCTGCACCAGCTTGCATTCCCACCAGTAGTGCAAAAGAGATCCTCTTTCTCCACATCCTTGCCAACATCTGCTGTTGCCTGAGTTGTTAATGTTAGCCATTCTGACAGGGACCTCGTTGTGGTTTTGATTTGTAGTTCCCTGATGATGAGTGATGTTGAACATTTTTTCATGTGTTGGTTGGCCATCTGGATGTCTTCTTTGGAGAAGTGTCTATTCATGACTTTTGCCCATTTCTTCACTGGATCATTTATTTTTGGGGTGTTGAGTTTGATAAGTCCTCTATAGATTTTGGACACTAACCCTTTATCTGATATGTTGTTTGCAAATATCTTCTCCCATTCCATTGGTTGTCTTTTAGTTTTGCTGATTGTTTCCTTTGCTGTGCAGAAGCTTTTTATTTTGATGAGGTCCCAATAGTTCATTTTTGCTTTTGTTTCCCTTGCCTCTGGAGACGTGTTGAGTAAGAAGGTGCTGCGGCCGAGGTCAAAGAGGTTTTTGCCTGCTTTCTCCTCGAGGATTTTGATGGCTTCCTGTCTTACATTTAGGTCTTTCATCCATTTTGAGTTTCTTCTTGTGTATGGTGTAAGAAAGTGGTCCAGGTTCATTCTTCTGCATATCGCTGTCTAGTTTTCCCAGCACCACTTGCTGAAGAGACTGTCTTTATTCCATTGGATGTTCTTTCCTGCTTTGTCGAAGATGAGTTGGCCATACGTTTGTGGGTTCATTTCTGGGTTCTCTATTCTGTTCCATTGATCGGAGTGTCTGTTTCTGTGCCAGTACCATACTGTCTTGATGATTACAGCTTTGTAGTATAGCTTGAAGTCCGGGATTGTGATGCTTCCTGTTTTGGTTTTCTTTTTCAAGATTGCTTTGGCTATTCAGGCTCTTTTCTGGTTCCATACAAATTTAGGATTGTTTGCTCTAGCTCTGTGAAGAATGCTCCTGTTACTTTGATAGATATTGCATTAAATATGTAGATTGCTTTGGGTAGTATTAACATTTAACAATATTTGTTCTTCCTAACCAGAAGCGTGGAATATTTTTTCCATTTTTTTGTGTCTTCAATTTCTTTCATAAGCTTTCCATAGTTTTCAGTGTATACATTTTTCACTTCTTTGGTTAGATTTATTCCTAGGTATTTCATGGTTTTTGGTGCAATTGTAAATGGGATAGATTCCTTGATTTCTCTTTCTGTTGCTTCATTATTGGTGTATAGGAATGCAACTGATTTCTGTGCGTTGATTTTATATCCTGTGACTTTGCTGAATTCATGGATCAGTTCTAGCAATTTTTTGGTGGAATCCTTTAAGTTTTCCATATAGAGTATGTAATGGTATTTTTTAGATGAGATTAACATTTTTAAAAAATGCTTATTTACTTATTTTGAGAGAGAGAGTGCAAGCAGGGGGAGGGGCAGAGAGAGGGAGAGAGAGAATCCCAAGCAGGCTCTGCTCTGTGAGTGTAGAGCCTGACTTGGGGCCTGATCTCATGAACCGTGGGATCATGACCTGAGCCGAAATCAAGAGTTGGGACACTTAACCGACTGAACCACTTGGGCATCTCTAGATTATTAACATTTAAATTAGTAGACTTTGAGTAAAGCAAATTACCCTCCATAATGTGGGTGGGCCTCATAAAATCAGTTGAAGGCCTTAAGAATAAACAGACTGAGATTCCAGGAAGACAGAATTCTGCCTCCAGGCTGTCTTCAAACTCAAGCTTCAGTCTTAACTCTTCCTTGCGGCTTTAACCTGTGACCTGCTCTGTAGATTTTGGACACGCCAGCCTCCATAACCTCATGAGCCAATTCCTTAAAATAAATCTATCTATATCTATATCTATATCTATATCTATATCTATATCTATATCTATGTCTATGTCTATATCTATATCTATATCATCTATATCTATATCTATCACACACACACACACACACACCACTTATTGGTTCTATTTCCCTGGGGAACCCTGACTAAAACACCTTAAGACTTACAAAGTGCCTGTGGGAAGGGTTCCCCAGATGGTTATTTATGTTAATTCACCAAAGAGTTGAGGGGGTCTCTGTACCTCCATGAGACTCTGTCTTCTCATCTGCAAGTGGGGCCCCCTCTGCACAGTCTCTATTAGCTCCCACACCCTGTGGATCCATGCAGGTGCTCCTGATGAAGCTGAAATGGAAGGCTAGAGTAAGTTCCAAGGTCCTTAACTCGGGGCGCCTAGAATGAGATGAACTTTGGGGGAAGATTTTATATCTGAAGACTCTAACCATGTTTTCCCTTTGATTTCCTTTCTGGTACTATATTTTGGCATTAGTCTTTGTTAAATAAAAATGGTTGATGACAGCTTAAATTTTTTTTCTCCAGCAAGGACAGTGCGATGGGCAGCAGTCAACACACTTAGGTAACATCTGATCACCATCATTGGGTTTTGGTGTCTACAATAGTTTCCCATAAATAGATGTTTAAAAAAAGACATATCCTAAGACTTACTCTGCAGTTACGATTATGAACATCTGTTAATGTTTATAGTAGACACTGATTAAGTTAGAGAATTTCAGGGCAAAGAATGTACAAGAAAACACCCACACCCTTCAGTTTTGCTCTCATCCACAAATGTGTCGGGATTCTCAGAGCACAGCACTCCTTGTACGGGGAGTTCGTGATCATGAAAGCATGAAACCCTCACACCAAAGGTGCCCAATTATATCAACAGTCTTCAACACAGGGTCTTTTCAGGAGGAGAAGGCTTACTTTTGAAGGCTGGAACTTCACCAGATCTTAGGTGTGCCTGGACACACGAACCTCGCCTGGGAGCACACTCCAACGACTTATACCTCCCCAAGCAAAAAAGAGGCCAGGCATGAACTAAGAGGCCCTGGGGGAGTCAGCCCCCCAGAAATGGCTGAGCTGACTTGTGGCTTGGAAGAAAATTGCAGCCTGTGTCAAATGATGTCATTTCGCCCAGCAACTCTGATGCATTCTAACAATATTTTGAGGCTAATCTTGACGCGCTTAATCAGCTTCTGACAGAAGTTTCCCTTTCTATTTATTTATTTGATTCATTTTTATTTTGTCAAGAGAAAAGGAAAGCTGGCTCTCAGAACAATTTGACCCGAAAGCTTTCCGCCTGGGCTTTCCTGTGGCTGATGTGTGTCCTGTGACTGAAGTATGTCTTTGGAGTCCCGTGGTAATTTATGTATTGCAGAAATGAGCCATTTTCATTAAGATGTTTCTATTGTATGACCATGAAGCTGCACGGCATTTTTTTGTCTGTGTTAATCTCTTTTATCTGAGTGGTTACGCCCCTTTCTCATTTTGTTTGTGTGTCCGGTCTTCCTTTGATTAGATTTGCCTGAAGTTTGTATACTTGATTAATCTTTTTAAAGAGCAAGCTCTTGGGGCGCCTGGGTGGCGCAGTCGGTTAAGCGTCCGACTTCAGCCAGGTCACGATCTCACGGTCTGTGAGTTCGAGCCCCGCGTCAGGCTCTGGACTGATGGCTCGGAGCCTGGAGCCTGTTTCCGATTCTGTGTCTCCCTCTCTCTCTGCCCCTCCCCCGTTCATGCTCTGTCTCTCTCTGTCCCAAAAATAAATAAACGTTGAAAAAAAATTTAAAAAAATAAATAAATAAAGAGCGAGCTCTCGGTTTTGTTTAGCAATTCCAATGCCTTTTTTTGTTCTCTTATTCAACTTTAATCTTTATTATTCCATTATTCTTACTATTTTCCTTTGGGTTTTTTTTTTTTGGTTCTTTTTCTAGCATGTAAAGTTGGCTGCTTTTCTCTTTTTTGATAATAGCATTGTTCAAAGTTGTGAATTTCCCTGTAAATACCACTGTGTCTGCATCCTGCAAAATCATCTGTTTATTATGTTGATTGGCCTAGATATGGTTTTTTTTAGGCACATGAAATATTTTAGAGGAAAAAATCGTGATAAGCAACAAAACAATCAAACGAAAAGGAAAGACTCGAAATCACCAGAAATCTCATTTCCTGGGGAAATATATTGGTACCTCAGGACACATTTTCCATATTTTTTCCCTTTGTAAATTTCTACATGTAGATTTTTAAATCTTTACAAAATGGCGTCACACTTAACAGCATTTTGTAATATGCTTTATTTATCTAGGTAATAAAATTAGAACAACTTTCTTTGTTGTTATACTAGATTCACACTATCAATTTTAAGAGCAGTCAAGGATTTATCCCACTGTGTGGATATTCTATAAGTTACGTTGCCAATGATCTATTATTAGACAGCTTGTTTTCACTTATTTTCTCATAAAACACACACGCTGCCCTGTATACTTTTGTGGCTGTATCGTTGCAGACCTCCATGATTATTTCCATTGCATAAAGGTGTAGTAATAGCCTCACTGGCTGAAGGCAAGCATGGCTTAAACTTTTTGATGCTTCATCTTTCATTTTTCCCCAGAACAGCTGTCTGTTTCATTTTGGACTATTGGTGGGGGAAGAAATGGTTATTTTAATCTGAATTTATTTTATTATTAGCAAAGGTAAGTATTTTTATTCATTTACTGGCCACTTGTCTTTTTGGGACTGCCTTTTTATATCCCTGGCCCTTTCTTCTTTTTAAAAAAAATTTAAAGAATTTTATTTGTTTTGAGGTGGGGAAGGGCACAGAGAGAGAGAGAAAGAGAGAGAGAGAGAGAGTATCCCAAGCAGGCTCTGTGCTGTCAGCACAGAGCCCGATGGGGGACTTGATCGAGTGAACTGTGAGATCATGGTTTGAACTGAAATGCAGAGTCAGGTGCTTAACTGACTGAGCCACCCAGGTGCCACTTTTTTATTCTTATTAATCTGCAAAGGCATTTTGCTCTTGGTCGTATATTGCAAATATTTTGGCTACTGTATTGTTACACGTTCAAATTCATTTAGGTATTCCTGCCCTATGGAATTTTAGAAGTTCTGTTCAGTTAAATATATCAACCTTTTGGGGTGCCTGGATGGCTCAGTTGGTTAAGCAGCCGACCCTTGATTTCAGCTCAGGTCATGATCTCGAAGTTCGTGGGCTTGAGCTCTGCATTGAGTTCGTCACTTGGGATTCTCTCTCCCTCTCTTTCTCCCCCACCCTGCTTGTGCTCTCTCTCTCTCTCAAAATAAATAAATAAACTTAAAGACATATCTCAACCTTTTTCCTTTCATGATTTTCATCTTTGCACCTGTTTAGAAAGATCTCACACAGTGAAGATCACATATTATTCATCTGTTATGATTTATGCGTTTACATTCAAATGCTATAAGCATGTGGGATTTTTTTTTAGTGTGCAATATAAGCCGATTTCATTTTTTCCCAGTAGCCTGTTGGTCCCAGTCCTGCCCCATCCTTTCCTGGTGGAAATGTTATCATATAAAAAATCTACACAGATACGCACAAAATCACACCCTTCCATCTGTTTCTGGCTCTTGATTTCTGCAACATTGTCCCCTTGTTCACAGAACCAGCTGCAGCTCACTGTAGTGACAGAAAGGG
Source organism: Herpailurus yagouaroundi (assembly GCF_014898765.1). NCBI lineage: Eukaryota > Metazoa > Chordata > Mammalia > Carnivora > Felidae > Herpailurus > Herpailurus yagouaroundi. The sequence goes on along the minus strand of NW_024420086.1, from coordinate 247 downwards.
TGGCTCTGGGCTCATTCTGCTGACATTTGAGCCTGTCCCCCTTACACACTCACTCTAAACTCTGCCTTCCTCAAGGATGATGGTGAGGATTAAGTAGGAGGATGCATACAGAGTTCCTGGCTTGGCACCTGGCACATTCCAGGATTCAGTAATGTAGATATTATTGCCATTGACGCAAACATACCATTGGAGCCCAGATGTCAGCCTAGTATCCCCTTGCCCCTCAAGGTAAACTTGGCTTCATTCC
>NW_024420085.1:0-1180 GCF_014898765.1 Herpailurus yagouaroundi | reverse complement strand
CGCTCCCTGGTCCTGAAGGCACACCCCTTGCCTGAAGGCACGCCCCAGGCCTGAAGTCTTGCACCAGGCCTGAATGACACAGGCATGCCCAGTGCCTGAGGGCATGCCCAGTGACTGAAGTCAGTCACCCCCAATGACTGAAGTCATGCCCAGTGAATGAAGACACTCCCAATGTCACTCCCAGTGACTGAAGTCAAAGTCACTCTCAGTGAAGGAAGTTACTCCCAAAGGTGCTCCAAGTGACCGAGGCCTCTCCTGAAGTCACTCCCAGGGACTGAAGTCAAAGTCACTCCCAGTGAAGGAAGTTACTCCCAAAGTCGCTCCAAGTGACCGAGGCCTCTCCTGAAGTCACTCCCAGTGACGGAAGTCACTTGCTATGTCACTCCAAGTGAGGGGAGTCTCTCCCGAAGTCACTCCCCGTGATGGAAGCCACTCCCAATGTCACTCCCAGTGACGGAAGTCCCTCGTGAAGTCACACCCAGTGACGGAAGTCCCTCTCGAAGTCCCTCCCAGTGATGGAAGTCACTCCTGAAGTCACTCCCAGATACTGAAGTCACTCCTGACATCACTCCCAAGGACTGAAGTCCAAGCCACTCCCAGTGACTGATGTCATAGTACCAGTGACTAAAGTCAAAGTCACACTCAGTGTCTGCAGTCGTCACTCCCAGTGCCTGAATCTTCACTGCCAGTGCCTGAAGTCGGCACTCCCGGTGCCTGAAGGTATTGCAGGGGAAGGACAGAGAGAGCGAAACACAGAATTCCAAGCAGCCTCCAAGCACTGTGGTCTCAGCACAGAAACTTCCGGGGAAGGACAGAGACAGAGGGAGACACAGAATCCCATGCAGCCTCCAGGCTCTGTACTCTCACAACAGAGTCTCCAGGGGAAGGACAGAGAGGGAGGCACAGAATCCCAAACAGCCCCTCCAGTCTCTGTTCTCACAGCACCGAGCCTCCAGGCCCCAGTGCTCGCAGCACCAAACGTCCAGGCCCCGGTCCTCACAGCACAGAGACCCCAGGCCCTGGTGCTCACAGCACAGAGCCCCCAGGCCCCGGAACTCGCAGCACCGAGCCTCCAGGCCCCGGTGCTCACAGCACCAAGATTCCAGGCCCCATTGCTTGCAACAGCGAGCCTCCAGGCCCCAGTGCTCGCAGCACAGAGCCTCCAGTTCCTGAAGCCACT
>NW_024420084.1:0-6361 GCF_014898765.1 Herpailurus yagouaroundi | reverse complement strand
CGGGCTGGAGCTCGCTGGGCATTGTGGGAAGCCCCCTCCCCTGGGTTGGCGGGGGGCGGGGGCGGCGCGGCGTGGGGGTCTCGGAGCGCCGGTGCGGGTGCCCGCGGGGGGCCGAGCGGCGGGCCGAGCACCGCGGCGGGAGATGGGGCTCGGGGACTAGGGCCCCCCCTCCCCGCCCCTTCCTCCCCGGCGCGGCCCACGCGCCCCTTCCTCGGGGGCGCGCGGGTCCCCGGGCCACAGGCTGTCCCCACGACCCGATGCGCAGTCCCGCCGCGCGCGTCTCGCAAACTTCGCGACTTCCCCGCCTGCTCAGGAGGCGGTGCGGACCTCGCGCGGTGCGGAGAGAAAGCGCTGTCGCGGCGGCGCTGGGGCGCGCGGCTGGAGAGGGCCTGTGGCCGCGCGCTCGCGCCGTCGGGGGACCTCGGCGCTCCCGGGGAGAGGGGCACCTCGGGGCGCGGGCCACGCGACGGCCCCCGCCCCCGGGGGCTTGGGTTCGGCCAACTTAGGAGCGCCGGCGGCTGGGCGCGCGGGGTCCTTCCCGCCGCGTCGTGCGTCCCGCGCGGGTGCGGCCCCCGGGGAAGGGGCGAAGGAGCGGGAAACAAGCCGCCTGGGGCGCCGGCCCCCTCACCCCCTTCCACGACCTGGAGTCGTGCTGCCCGGATGGGCCCTGCGCCTCCCTTCTCGCCCCCGCTGTCGTCGAGCCGAGCCCTCGGGCGGGCTGAATGGGAAGCGTGGCCCCACATTCCTGGCTGGCCTGTGCGGGGGGCAAAGGCCACCTCGCTTCCTCCCGCGGGCGCGGCGGTGGGAAGGGAGGTGAGCCTGTGGCTAGCCAGCCGCGCAGAGGAGTGGAGCACGACCCGGCCATCCAATGGCGAGGCTCCGCGCGGGCCGTCTGCGCCCTGCCTCCCTGCGGGGCCGGGGCCGAGCGCCGCGGCATTCCTCGGGAGGTGGGAGGCGGCGGGCCATTATGGATGCTTTCTCAGGATGTGTAAGGAGGCATTCACTGGGCTGCAGCGGGAGGGCAGGCGGCGGGGGAAATTCTCCTTGAGTGCACAAGGGCGAGCCGCGGTCTGGCAGCCAGCGATGAAAGGCCCGGACACTCCCTCACTTCTAGCCGGCGCCTGGAAATGGCTGTGCAGACACCCTCACCGCACTCCCTTCCCGCTGCCTGGTCTGGCGCTGCCGGCCCGCGAGCCCCCTCCCAAGCCTTTCTGTGGAGGACCCTCGCAGTCACATCCTCCTGGTCTGGAACAGCAGGCCCCGGTTTCCTCAGCCAGGAAGTGAAGGTTGGACACAGTGGCCCTGGGAAGAAGCGGGTGCCTCTAGGCCTCCGGGAGAGTCCAGCGGGTCACCTGCCTCCTCCCTTCGAGAGCACAGGGGGCGCTCTCGGCAGGAGTCTCCCCACCTGCCCGCCCAGAGCACCCGTGTAGCCCACGGTGGAAAGGGGGCCAAACGGATTAGGACCAGACCCCTGGTGCCTGCCCTCCTCTCGGAGAGCCCAGTCTCTCCTGAGATGTCTCAGGCCCCTAAGACCCTCCGCAAAGAGAACAGCCTTGCGGAGTTGTCACATCCGCTGTGGGTGCGGGAATGAGAGCTGCAAAGCCTACCTCAGTCAGAGCACACAGTGGTGCTCAGTCATTGCTCAGCAGGCCTGCCCCTAAGAACTGAGCCCTTGTCTCACCAGGACCAGAACCCATCACAGCCCAGGGCTTCTGCTCCCGACAGAAAGGCTTGCTGAGTTCTGGAATAAGCTCCTCTCTCTCCACCACTCCCCTACCCTGCCTGTCTCCTGCATTCCAGCGATGGGACTGAAAGTCCCATCTTTTCTGCTCCAAGAACTAACAGAAGGGCAAGCAGCCTGAAGAGGAAGCCGATAACACCAAAAAGGCAGAAGTGAGAACAGTCCCAGCGATGCCTGATCAAGCCATACCTGAAGCCTACCTCCAGATGGTTATTGTTCTGTGAACTAATAACCCCTTTATATTTACACACACACAAAGAAACAAACTGCCAGCAGCAACAGCTGTGGCCTCTCAGCAGAGCCAGGAGAAAAAGGGGATCATGTAGCTGGACTCCTTGGAGCCACATCGGTGCATCTGCTTCGATGGGGAGATACTAGCTGCATGGCCCCAGGAACCCCACATTCATCGGTGCCCAGTGTTGGCGAAGCTGCTGCCAGGATTGGATTCACAGTGGGCAGATGCCAGGCTGGGTTGCAAAGCTCCTCTCTTCCTCGGATCCCCCGGACATCCGTGCAGAGGACGTGCCCTGCCCCTCACTGCTGAGGCGTGGCACTGACTCTAGGCAGTTCCTGCTCCCTGACAATCAGCCGGCCTCTCACCGTCTGCGAACAGATGGCCTTTCTGAGGGCAGCTTCACCGTGGAAGCAGCTCTGAGAACAGGTGAGGACCGAGGGTATGACCTCAGCAGCACTTCGGGGTCAGGGTCTCGCAGACGGGTGTCTGAGAGGGTGCAGGGGATACGGTGCCTGAGAACACTGGTGAGCTGAATGTGGTCCCTGCCCTGGCTAAGCTGGTAGACGAGACAGGTTAAGAAATGGCCGGTCGAGGGGCACCTGGGTGGCTCAGTCAGTTAATCATCCAACTCAGTTTCTGCTCAGATCACGATCTCACGGTTTGTGGGTTCCAGCCCCGCATCGGGCTCTGTGGTGACAGCTCAGAACCTGCTTGGGATTCTGTCTCCCTCTCTCTCTCTGCCCCCACCTTCAATAAACAAACAAACAAACTTGAAAGAAAGAAAGAAAGAAAGAAAGAAAGAAAGAAAGAAAGAAAGAAAGAAAGAGAAAGAAGCGGATGGTTGAGGCTCTGCACCCCCTGGTCATTGCAAGCTGGTCATTCTGGAAATTCACCCCTAGCCACATGTGTGAGCTTGTCAGCAGCCTGCCCAAGAGACGTGTCAAGGCTTGTGACGGTCTGGGGGCCTGGAAAGAATGAGCAGCAGCAGGCCAGGGTAGGGGGCTTGAGGGCCAAAGCGCTAGAAGGCAGTCGGGCCCACAGATGTGCTTGCTGACGGCAGTCCCCCCAAAACACGCTGCCCCCGCCCTCGCACCTTTGAAGGACAGACTCGGCTCGGCGGGGTCCCCATGAGGTCCTGGCGCTGCCCCCTGCACCAGGTGTTCGGCCAGCCCCCGCCCTGTCCTCCACCCCCACGGTGTGGCTTCAGGAGGGCAGAGCAGCTGGCAGGGGTCCAGCCTCATGCCAGGTGCTCTGATGCCACCACGGGAGCAGGGCCCTGCCGCCCACGGGCTTGCTCCCGTGCGGCACAGCCCAGGGGGAGCCGTGGGGAAGACAGGAGGAGCAGCAGACATCCCCCGCACCTTCCTTCCGGAGCCCCCGTGTTCCCCCCCTTGCCAGGCCCTCACCGCCACACCGCCTTCCCCCAGACAGCGTCCCCACCCCCGTGCTCCCCCAGCTGGGTTTTCTGAGCTGACTTCAGTCGGAGAACTTGTCTGTTTATTCTCCGACCGGTGGTGTTGCTCTGCCATCCCCATGGCAACAGCCCTGGGAGTCCTGCCCCCTCCCGGGGAGCTGCCCGGAACCTGCCCCTGCCCTCTCCCAGCCCCTGCTGGAAGCAGGACCCGACCGGGAGGCAGAGGGGCCGAGGGCAGGGCGGGCCTGAGGATGCTGGGGCTGCCCCGCGGGACCCGCCCCTGCACGTCACCCCGGGTGGACCGGCCGAGGCGAGGCGGCTCCAGGCTGCAGCGCGGCACCGCCCCGCCCACGTCTGTGGCCAGCTGGCCCTGCTCTCCTGCTGGGCCTCCCCGAGACCACCCTCCGGAGTCGCTCGGGGCCAGGGGCTACCTGCCAACCCCACGGCTGCCCCACCCCAGCTGTCCTCCGGGCCGGCGCCCCTGCCAAGCCCCAACCGCCCGTCCAGCTGCCACCACCAACTGCCGCCCCGTCTCCGTTCCAAGCGCTCACCCCCGGCCGTCCCTCCGAAGTGCCGCTGACAACCGCCAGCACCCTTCCTTCCTGAGCCGCCGCTCCCACCAGCACCCTCGGGCCCCAGCACAGGGGCTGTGCCCCCAGACCTGCCCTCCGGGACCGAGGCTGGGCCACACCTGCCGCGTTCCCCGGGAGGAGCTGGTGTCAGAGAACAGAGGCAGAAAGCTGGAGACGCGTCTGGGGGCCAAGGGCCTGGCAGGCAGAGGGGAACGGGCGGGAAGAGAATGGAACAGAAGTGTGCGTGGGGGGGGGGGGGAGACAGAGCACAGCTACCGTCTAGTGCCAGCTGCACGGCCGGGCCAGCACAGGGGTGGGACAGCAGCTGGGGCGTGGCCTGGGCAGCCCCAGGGGACTGTGGGGAGTGCTGGGGCCTGTCCTCAGGGGGTCGGGGACGGCTCGGCCTGACCACCGACTTTGCCCTGGCCTGGCAACGGTCAGAGGGCATTTTGCCTCCCTCTCCCCCCAGGTCTGTCTCTGGGGGCCACCAGCCTTCCACAGACCCAGGTGGGCCCAGTTCTCGGGTCTCAGCTGTCCAAAGCCCGCCTGAGCTCAGAGGGGTAGCACTGGGCTCCCTCCCGTGTTACCACCCCAGCGCCCTCCACCAGCCCAGGTCCCTTTATCATCTGACCCCCCGGCCACCTCTGCGGGTCCAGTCCTTCGTCTTTCTGTCCCTCCTCTTCCTTTTATCTCCTGTCCCCTATTCATCCTGGGGTCCCCGTGGTGGCATCCTGTCCTCCGGGGATGCTTCCCCGATCCCCGCCCCACATGGGGTTTCCACAGCCCTTGCTCCCCGGGGGCCACGGCAAGCTGCGTCCGTGAACTGGTCCCTGCCCGGCGGAGCCAGGAGGCAGCGCTACCCGCTGCGGGTGCGGGCTTGGGGCTGAAATTCCATCTCAGGCGGGCTCTGGAAACCCAGCCTCGGGGAACCAGCCAGTCAGCTCTGGAGCAGGGCAAGGGGGCCAGGCGCCTCAGTCTCCACCGGAGGAACGCAGCTGCTCCCTAGGGCCACAGCCACCGAGGCTCACGTTGCAAAGGCTGGCGATGGCTGCAGATAGTCACGGCAGGTGAAAGGGACACCTGGCCCTCCCCAGTGTCCCATCCGGGAGCGGCGAGGCCAGGACACGGTGGGGGAGGCACTGGGGAGCCACGTCAGCCGCAGCCTGGCCGGGTTCTGTCCTGGCCGGAAAGGAGGAGACGAGGGCCCCCTTCCCGAGCGCCTACTCTGTGCCCCGTGGCGGCGACGAGGGAGTCTTCGCCCAGGGTCACCTGGCCCTCCTGGGCTAGCAGCCGGGAGGAGGAGGAAGCAGAGGCGGCCGAGGGTCCCCCCCCCCCCGCCCCCCGAGGCCTGCCGGACAAAGGGCTCTACCCTCTGGGGACAAGCACGTGCCTCTCCACTCCCGCTGGAGGAGTGTCTTCTGGAGTGCGCGTGCTGGCCGTGGAGAGGCCCCAACCCTGAGCAGTGGCAGCCCCCGGCCTCAACGCCCCCCTCCCTCATTCACTTGTCGGGCAACGTTCGTGGAGCGCACGGAGCCTCCCGCACGCCAGCGGTGTTCTGTCTGGAGAGCGAGACAGAACTCATTGGTTGTGGGAGGAAGCCAGGTGATAACGCTCAGTCAAGAGGTCGGCAAGAGCGGGGCGCCTGGGCGGCTCAGTTGGTTAACTCTTGACCTCGGCGCAGGTCGCCACCTCGTCGTTCGTGAGTTTGAGCCCCACATCGGGCTCGGTGCCGACAGCGTGCAGCCTGCTTCGGTTTCTCTCTCTCCCCCCCCCCCCCCCCCAAAAAACAAATAAAAGAAAACTTCTGAGAGAGAGAGAGAGATCAGTGAGAGCGTGTCTGGTGACAGTGGGGAGCTGGGAAGAGGGCATCTGGGAGAAGTGGCTGATGCCCGGGCTGGGGTGGGAACCGCAGGCTGAGCGTGCGTGGAGCAGGTCTTGCCAGACACAAGTGCTCAGGAACCAACAGAGGGACGTGGGGGTGGCAAGGAAGACAGCCAGAGCCAGGACCGGCCAAGCGGCAAGTCAACCCAGTGCGGGGCTAGCACACGAAGCGAGAAGCCGGGACCCTGGAGCGCAAACACCCGGCGATGAAGAGCTACGTGTGGGAGATGGATCTTCCTGGACCCCGAGTGGTCGTGTGGGTTTCCCCTCCGGGAGGTGGGAGAACCCATACACACAGGCCGTGAGTGTAGACTGGGCCCGGAGAACCCCTTCGGAACGAGAGGATGGAGGAAGGGACACTTTACTGTGGAGGGCCCTGGCAGGCAGTGCCTTCAGCAGGCGACGGGCGAACACCGTCAGGGGTGTCGTGGGACGTCGGGCACCCCGGGCGCGGCGTGACGAGAAGGGCGCTCGCCTCTGTCGTATTCCTCCCCAGAACTCATAACGTGGTGTAATCA
>NW_024420083.1:0-6645 GCF_014898765.1 Herpailurus yagouaroundi | reverse complement strand
CACCCCCGTGCACCTGCTGCTCCTTCCCCATGCCTCCCCTCCCCCTGCACCTGCTCCCCCCCCGGCCCTCCTCCCCCTCCACCCCTGCTGCCCTCCCACCCCTGCTACTCACCCCCCCCGCCCACCTGTGCCCACAGGGTGAGTGGGGGGGCATGCCTGCCAAGTTCACAGGTCAGCTGGGGGTGTAGGCTCTGGAGACAGACAAGGGACAGGACAGAATGACTGCACTTCAGAGGGCAAGAGCCTCAGAGAAAACAGAATTGCGTGGCATGGTCAGGGACGAACAGGTCCCTCCTGGTTTTCTGTCGCTGCCCTAATCAGTTACCACAAATGGAGCAGCTTCACCCCAGAATGTGTCACCTTGGAGTGAATGGGTCAGGAAGGTGAGGAGGCCCCAGGCTCAGCCCCACTGCGGGCCAGCTGCTGCCCTGGGACCACCGTCCCCCGCCAGAGGGTTGCAGGGCCGAGGGCCGCTCCCAGCTCCTGGGGCCGCCTGCGTCCCTGGCAGGCGGCCCCTCCCCTGTCACATCCCGCAAGGCAGCAAGGCAGGGTGAGCCCTTCCCACGGCCTCTCTGACCCACCTGCCCCCTCCCACTTTCCGGAACACACGATTCCCTTGGGGGCAGCCGCCTCACCTGCGCTCTCACCGCCTGCACCGTCCATTGCCTCTGCGAGGCCCCTGGGGCCACACGTCACCTCCACAGGTGGGGACAGGGGCCGCTGCGTGCACACCGCAGCAGCTACCCTGCGTGGGCACTCAGGGCCGGGGTCCCCCAGGTTCCGTGCACTTGGACAAGGACCCGGCTGCGACACAGGCCAGGCGGAAGCCGGGAAGACGTTCCTGGCGAAGGGCACCAAGGGTCCAGCTCCCCTGTCTGTACGACCCAGGCCTGGCCTGGGGGCTGAAGGCAGCCAGCACACTGGGCACCCAAACGGGGGCTGTGGGCCTGGTGCAGGGTGCCCTCCGGCTGTGTGGAAAGGGCAGTCGGAACCATTAAAGATTTTAAACACGAGAATGACATGATCTGATTTATATTTTTTAAAGATCACTCTGTTATTTGACATTTGAAATGATATTTGAGATGTGTCTTGAGAGTACAGGTAGGATTTAGACAGATGGGGGGGTGAGACGTGTGCTTCAGGTACGGAGAGCTGGGACGCAGGCCTGCCAGCGGGACACGAGAGAGACACAGCATGTGAGGGAGGGAGGGGGCAGGGCCGGAGGGACCGGGGAGGGGGGTACCGGGCCGAGGGAGCAGGGCCAGGGGACCCCCAGGACAGAGGGAGCAGGGACAGAAGGACTAGGGGGGCCCGGGCAGAGGGGGCAGGGCCAGAGGGACTGAGGGGATCCCAGGCAGAGGGGGCAGGGCTGGGAAGACTCGGGGTGGGGGGGGGGGTAGGGGAGGAGGGAGCAGTCCCGGGGGACCCCCCCCCCCCGGACAGAGGGAGCAGGGACAGAAGGACTAAGGGGGCCTAGGCAGAGGGGGCAGGGCCAGAGGGACTGGGGGGACCCCAGGCAGAGGGGGCAAGGCCAGGAAGACTGGCAGGGGGGGGCGGGCGGAGGGGGCAGGGCCGGAAGGACCGGGTGGAGGGGTCCTGGGGCAGCGCAGGGTCCTCCAGGGATGTCGGGTCGGGGGTACGCAGATGGGCGTGCCTCTCTGATCCTTAACAAGTGATCGACGGCACTGAAGGGCCCGGCCGGCAGCCTCCTTACATCATCATTAGATGCCATTAAAGAATCAATAATGGGAAGAAGGGGGTCTCTGCGGAAGGTCAGAGCTGGGTTGCACTTGAGGGGCCTGCTCAGGGCGCACTGATCTGCTCACCGGGTCTCTGCGTAACTAGAGGATTCTGGGGGAAACGCCTTCACTCAGAAATCTTGACGATAAATGCAACCCCCTTCCTCCCCCCCGCCCCCCGCCGCTTACATTTTTTATGTTTCCTGTTTCCAACACGGGAAATCCTAGCTCCGCAAGTCGGCTGCTGGCAGGTGGCCGCAGGGGTCCCAGGGAGGCAGCAGGGCGCGTGCAGGGCACCCGGGGCTGCCGGGCCCGCAGGCCCCAGGCGGGTGCAGGAGGAGGAGGGCCCGTGAGAAGGACCACCCCGTGTGTCTCTGCCTGTCGGTGTGAAACACTGGGGCACGCGCATGTTCTGAGCCTCGTCAGCAATCCAAAATGTGCGCCCGGGTTGGAACCGAGTATCGTGGGGACTCGTTAAACCAGTAAAGTGGAAACTAGAGAGAGAAACAGTCAAATGACAATTGGACATCCGCCTCTTTAAGCCGTGCCCTCTCTGCACACGGTGTCAAGGGCACGCACAGCCTCGTGTGGTCCCCCAGAATGACTCCAGCTCGCTGCGGGTGTCAGCCAGCAGGCCCCGCGACACCCACCTCCGATCAAGTCCTCCGCGGTGATGCATAGGCTTCTACGTATTTCTTGGAGCTGTTTAAGCCTTAAATTAAACGAGCAATCCAGTGTGTTGCAGCGTCTCAGGGAGTTCTGCACCTGCCTGGCCTGGGAACGTACTGGCTGGCACAGGGCCCGTCTCTCTTACTAAACGGAAGGAAGGAGAAATGAGTCACGACGGACCCGGTCCTCAGTAGACAAAGAGGTATTTTAACCCTCCTTTCCTTCCAAATACACAGACAACACAGCGTCCTTGGCGAGGGGCGTCGGGCCCCGGCCCCGCGGGGCGGCTCTAACTGGCCTCCTTCCCAGGAAGGGGGGACGCACTCGCTCTGCCCTGGGCTGCCGGCTCCCCGTCCTGGGCGGCGAACGAGTGTCCAGAGCAGACTCTGCGATTCTAGTTTCGGCCGCACTAATCCACCCTCCGCACCTGGGGGCCCTTTGTCCTCCCTGCCCCCCCCCCCCCCAGCGCCTCCCCCAGCACCCGGGGCCAGTAAACACATCTCCGGCCCTAAGTGTGAACAAAAGCGCAGCGGTGTTAGGATGCAAAAAGGGGGAGGCAGACACGGGGCAGGCGTCTACAGGATCGGCCACGTGCGGACTAAACTGTGCTCTACACGGTGACCAGCTCAGAGGTGGCTGGGCATAGAATTCTGCACGACCCTGCCAGGCCACGCCAGGAACACAGGGATCGACCAACGGCAGGGAGCCCCCGAGCTCCTGGCTGACGTCAGGCTCGGGATCCTGCCACCTGAACTCCCGGGATGTGGCCCGTCTCCACTCTGGTGCGGTGGCTTTCACAGAGTGGACGCACAGGGTCATATTAGTTTCAGGCGGACGTACGGGGATCGCACAACTGCACACAATCCCCAGCATCCCGCACCGTGAGCCTAGCTGCCATCCGTCATTACACGACGTTATCACAACATTACTGCCTGTGTTTCCTATGCTGTTCTTTTTTATCCCCGTGACTTCTTGATTTTGTAACTGGAAATTTAGACCTCCTTAATTCCACTCTTAAAAAGGATGCCAGGTCTGTTTCCCCTGTGCACTGCAGGTGGGCACATAAGGTGGTGCAGCCTCTGTGGAAAAGTATGGAAGTTCCTGGAGAAAATAAACACAGAGACGCCACCATCCACGCAGCAAGCGTACTTCAAAGAACTGAAGGCGGGGTCTTGAAGAGACACTGGCACACCAGCGTTCACGCTGGCATTATTAACAATAGCGAGGGGCGCCTGGGTGGCTCAGTCGGTTGAGCTTCCGACTTCGGCTCAGGTCATGGTCTTGCAGTCTGTGAGTTCGAGCCCCGCATCGGGCTCCGTGTTGACAGCTCAGAGCCCGGAGCCTGCTTCCGATTCTGTGTCTCCCTCTCTCTCTGCCCCTCCCCCACTCACGCTCTGTCTCTCTCTCAAAAATAAATAAGCATTAAAAAAAATTTTTTTTAAATAGCGAAACTAGAGGCAACCCAAGTGCCCGTTGTGGAAGTAAAGGAATAAAGGAAATGTGGCCCGTCCGTAGGATGGAGTATTACTCAGCCTTAAAAAGGAAGGAAATTCTGACACCTGCTCCAATATGGATGAACCTTCCAGACAGCACAGTAAGGGAGACACACCTTTCGCAAGAAGACAAATGCGGTATAATTCTCCCCACAGGAGGTACCCAGAGCGGTCAGATTCATCGAGGCACAAAGTAGGTGGTGGGGGCCGGGGCTGGGGGAGGGGCTCGGGGGGGGGTCACGCTTGGTGGGGACCAAGCTTCAGTTCTGCAGCACGAAGGGTCAGGCGGAAGCCGGTGATGTCGGCTGCACAGCAGTGTGAACGTGCTCGCTCCGCCAAACCGTGCGTCCAAAAATGGGTAGAGCGGGGGGTTCTGTGGTGTGTGCTCTACTGTGACGAACAGACTCGCAGAAAGGGAAAGGACAAGAAGGCCGGGTCTCACGGCAGAACCTCGCGCTCTCTGAATCCTGCTCTTACGGGGCCTCCGGACACACGCCGTGACAGAGCGGAGGCCCGAGGTCAGGCCCCGGGCCCGCCACCGGTTCGGAGCAATCTCGGACCGGCTTCGGTTTCCTCCTGCGCAAAACCGGTGAGAACCCCAGCTACCGTGCTGGCCTACGAGCGAGGGCCGCCGCGTGTGAGAACGACCGCTATGCGCCCAGGCTGGAGGGACACGCACGGCCAAGCCCACCGCTGCCTTCTCTCACGTTAAAGGACGGTGAAGCGTCCCGGCTGTCGCACCACCCGCTCCAGCTGCCAGATGGAGCCCCACGTGGGGACGGCAGCCTGCCAGCGGCCGCCGCGGAGCCACGCGCAAAGGAGGAGCCAGCTCTTCATCGGCTCGCCGTCGGGAAACCTCACCACGGCGTGTCTGTGAAGGGCCTTTTCGTGCAAGTTCCCAGGACTTTAAAAAAAGAAATCTGACCCAGGAAGCCTGGCAAATGGCCGATGAGCACCCGAAGGGATCGTCACCGTCACCAGCCAGCAGAGAAATGTGAACCAACCCACGGTGAGAAACCACGGCTCGTCCCCCGGGATAGCTGTTACTCAAAACAGGGAACATAACAAGTTGTCGAGGGCGCGGGACAATTGGACAGTCACATAGGGCTGGCGGGAACACGGATGGTGCAGCCGCTTCAGCACACATTCCGGCAGCTTCTGAAACTATTAAGCATATACTGACTGTACGGCCAGCAATTGCACACCTAAGTCTTTACCCTGGGGCCCCTGGGGGGCTCAGTCAGTTAAGCATCCGACTTTGGCTTCTTTCATGATCTCGAAGTCTGTGAGTTCGAGCCCCGCGTCTGGCTCTGTGCTGAAAGCTGGGAGCCTGGAGCCCAGAGCCTGCTTCGGATTCTGTGTCTCCCTCTCTCTCTGCCCCTCCCCTGCTCGCACTCCGTGGACGGGAGGAGTGGTGGGGGCAATGCTGAGCCCAGGGGCCGGGGCAGCACATCTCCAAGAGGTAGCAGTGACATCTGGGGGTCTGGAGGGATGACGGGCGGTCGATGACAGGCGTTAGAGGCGAGGCACGAAGAGAGAGTGGCCCGCTTCCCTGTCACCTGTGTCATCTCCTTGGATCTTCTGCTCCGGACGACCTGAGCGCGAGCTCCTTCCAGCTCTGTGTCCAGCTGTGCGCCCAGCCGTGAGGCGGAGGTGGCTTTGTGCCGCGGGAAGCGTGCCTGGGACGGGCAGACGCCGTCCCGTAAGTTACAGAGGGAGGAGCTCTGTCCACATGAAGGTTGTGTGTAGGCTGGAAGAGCCCGGGTGTGGGACTCACAGGGGCGCCGAACAGAGGAGGACGGCCCGATCTGGGAGTTCACGGTGCTCCCGGGAGCCTGGGACCGCGAACGGCACGTCACACAGCCTCTAACCTGGTGGAGCCAGGGCCGGGCCCAACCGCGTGTCCTTCCAGCGACACGAAGCACCAGAGAGGGAACCGGGTCCTCTCCACCTTGCTCCCCCGGGCCGCTGCCCGGATGCTAGTGCACACGCTGGCCCACGGCTCCCGGGCCATGTCGGTCTCTGGGCCCAGGGCACTGGGTGTTCGCCAGTGTTCATTCGCTCACGGGTACTCTCCCGCCACCGCCTGGAGCCACCCGCCCCACGCTGAACAGCACCTGGAAGCCTGACTCTTTTCTTTCTTTTTAAATGTTTTCAATGTTTATTTATTTTTGAGAGAGAGAAAGAGGCAGAGCATGAGCGGCACAGAGCCGTCGGCACAGAGCCCGACGCGGGGCTGGAACTCACGGAGTGTGAGATCAGGCCATGAGCCGAAGTCAAACGCTCAACCGACGGAGCCACCCAGGCGCCCCCTGCCTCTCCTCTTGCCCCGTGGTGACTCTTTGGTGTCAGCAGGACAGATGCGTCCTGTTCTCCTCCCAGGATCCCAGATGCCTGCTAACCTGCCCGCACCTCTGAAACCACAACAGGCCGCGCACAGACTCAGACACGGCTGTGCACCGCTCGCCTCGGCCACGGCCCCGGACGCTGTGCCTGCGGCCCTCGAGATCCCGCTCCGACGGCCGCCCGCCATCTGCGCTTTCGGCCCCAGGCGGGTGGGCCGAGCCGTCCGTCACACACCACGGCAACACACAGCGGCCGGGCACAGGAGCCGAGGCCGCCCCGAGACCCTGGGGCTGGGGACTCCGGGCAGGGCTCACAGGACAGCCCTCCAGCACGCGGGGGTCCGGGCAGCAGGTCGGGGACGGCTCCCCCCATGTGTGCGGTGCTGACGGCGGCCGTCC
>NW_024420082.1:0-9243 GCF_014898765.1 Herpailurus yagouaroundi | reverse complement strand
GGGGTTTCTATTCTATTCCATTGGTCTATGTGTCTGTTTTTGTGCCAGGCTTAGCATGTTTTCTACACTTTATCTCATTTTCTTCTCACAACAGGTACTGGGCATCTCATGCATATGAAAATGACATGCAGAATAATTTTTTCCAGGTCACAAGGTTAGGAATCAGTGAAAGAAACCAGAATGTTAGTTTTGTTTAGATATTTGTTTCAAATATCTCTTTTCTATTAAAAAAAATCCAAATACTTTCACGTGATAAAAATTCAAGCAGATTCCTTCCTTTTGGAGGTGGAGATAAATTTCTCTTCCTTGTATGTGTCTTGGACTTAGCAACCCACACTGAAGGAATAGAATGTGGAAAAGGGATAGTGAAAAGTCATGTTTATATCCTGTACATCCTGATATGATGTGATGAGAAAGGCACTTCACTCTCTGGTATTATTTCCGCCTCTCCAAACCAAACCAAACGAAACCAAAAAACCCATGTAATCATGAAAACACAAGATCTAAGAACATCACAGATTAGAGAAAAGTGAGGATATATAACAACTAAATGCAATTCAGTTGCATGGAATGAATCCTGGTAAAGAAGAGAAACATTTGTGGGAAAACTGATCAAATTCAAATAAGGCCTGTAGTCTACTTAATAGTATTGTAGCAATGTTAATTTTTTAAGTTCTGAGCAATGAACCAGGGTCATGTAAGATGTTAAAACTAGGGAAACCTGCATGGAGTGTAAAAAGGAATTCTTACTATCTTGGCAACTCTTTTTTTTTTTTTTTTAATTTTTTTTTTCAACATTTATTTATTTTTGCGACAGAGAGAGACAGAGCATGAACGGGGGAGAGGCAGAGAGAGAGGGAGACACAGAATCGGAAACAGGCTCCAGGCTCTGAGCCATCAGCCCAGAGCCTGACGCGGGGCTCGAACTCCCGGACCGCGAGATCGTGACCTGGCTGAAGTCGGACGCTTAACCGACTGCGCCACCCAGGCGCCCCTTGGCAACTCTTTTATAAATCTAAAATTATTTCAAAATTAAAAATGTTTTAAGTCAACAATTCAACCAATATAAAATTATATACAATCAAAAGTAGATATCTGTCTCAATACTGACCTCTGGTACCCTATTTCCCTGCCCAGAGGTAACTCATCAATTTTCTATATATCTTTACAGAAAATTTCTAATAATAAATTTTATTTACATATTTGAGATTTTCTTTTTTTTTATTCTTTTAGTGTTTATTTTTGAGAGAGAGAGAGAGAAAGAGAGAGACAGAGCGTGAGTGGGAGAGGGGCAGAGAGAGAGAGAGAGAGAGAGAGAGAGAGAGAGAGACAATCTGAAACAGGCTGCAGGCTCTGAGTTATCAGCACAGAGCCTGATGCGGGACTCAAACTTGGGAACTTGGGAATGGTGAGATTATGACCTGAGCCGAAATAGGACGCTTAACCGACTGAGCCATCCAGGTGCCCGTTGAGATTTTCTTCTATAAAATATATGCAGTTGTATGATATGTATATGATGTTTTTTACTTTGATACTTTAAAAAATTGCAAAACACCGGCAGTCTGGCTGGCTCAGTTGGTGGAGCCTCAACTCTTGATCTTGGAGTTGTGGGCTTGAGCCTCACAGTTGGGTGTAAAGATTGGATAAAAATAAAATCTTTAAAAATAAAAATTGCTGAGTATAACAAACTGGAAAGATCTAGTGCTAGGATTAAATTTAAGTTACTCTGACTTCAAATTTAGTGCTTTATTCTACAAAATCCTACGTCCCCTAGCCAGGATGCTTTTGTGTGTTTGTTTTGTTTTGTTTTGTTTTCTTGAAATTTTTCCTGTAGGCATCTGAAATTCATCATGGTCTCAAAGGACAATAGATTTAAGAAAGGTCAGGCACCCTTGTGGGAGGGTAGAAAGAGCAGCTAAGGTGAGCCCAATAATTCCTGGGGGGAATATGCAAGTGCCAGCCCTTCACCTGGTCCTGAGTATAAAAGAGACAGAGCTGGGAATAATTCTCCTGTCAGGACTGAGTGCGTGGCCAACCCATGTTTGCTCACAGATAAGCTCACTCATGCCTGAAGGCAGCAGGGACCTGGCTTTGAGTCCAGACAGTAATGGCTCATCCAGAATAGAAAGTAAGACTTCACTGGTGCCTCTTTTGGCTCTTCTGACAACAGAGCCAGAGTTTTTCCAATACTCTAGGGCAGGCATGAAGCAAGCATGGGTGTCAGGCAGAGCTGAACAAGGCAGATATCCCTATTAGGCACAGGTAAGGCTTCTACCAATGGTCAGATTAGCCCGGGAGTCTTCTCCAAGTTCAGGTGCTCAACTGGACCAGGTTTGGCAGGATTTGGAGGGACACCTCATTTTATTCTTGTGTCCACACTGGGAAGATCTCATAAGTTCCTCTCTTTCTATGTCATAAGTGAGATATGAGACCACAAAAAGATTGAGATTACTAGTTTTTTTCCCAGTTCTATCCTCTAAAGCTTTGTGACCCAGCCTTGCAGCCTCCATAGGACATAAACTTCCTCCAAGTTTGACTTTCCTCTGATTACTTGGGGAAGACTTGCCTCAGTGGGACATTCATGAGGCAGAGCACATCAGAGCATGCTACTTCTTTAGGGCAATTTTATGGGTGCAAAAGGCCTTGAAGAGTGGGCTCCTACTCCTGGGGTAGTCAGGCTAATGATTAGCAGAAGGATGATCCTGCAGAAGTTCTGGAGGGACTTGGAAGGAGCCTGTGGGCCAGCCGTGACCACCAGATTGTGTGATGTCTCTCAGTCTTAGGCCAGGGCGCCATCTCTTCTTCCCTGGTAGTTTCCAGAAGTTCTGTGGGAACCCAGTGGGCCCTTTCATCTCTTCTCCCTCTTCCTTCCCAATCCGCCTCACCAGCACAAAACATTATACTTTGTCCTGAAATGGAGCTTCCAGTGAAAGTGGAGTTCGGACTAAAGGGAGGGCAGTCACTGAGAAAAGTAGGAATTTCAATGATGAATGGAAACTCCAGAGAGAATAAACTTTGTCAAATTCGTATTTTCATTCATCCAGTCATCTCAAATCACATATCTGGCTAATCCCTGGGCTTCCTCCTGTAATGATGACCGAGGCAGTTAACTTTCTGAAGGAGTTTACAGATCAAGATGCAAATAGGTAATTATAATATCTGGATAACTGAAATATTTTTAAAGATATAAGAAAGAGAGAAGATGACTAGTATCATGTTTTCACTCATATGTGGATCTTGAGAAATTTAACAGAAGATCATGGGGGGAAGGGAAGGGGAAAAAATAGTTACAAACAGAGAGGGAGCGAGGCAAACCATAAGAGACTCTTAAATACAGAGAATAAACTGAGGGTGGCTGGAGGAGTGGGGGAGAGGGGACAATGGGTGATGGGCATTGAAAGGGCATTTGTAGGGATGAGCACTGGGTGTTGTGTGTAAGCGGTGAACCACGGGAATCTACCCCAAAAACCAAGAGCACATTTTACACACTGTATGTTAGCCAAATTGACAATAAGTAAGAGATACATAAATAAATAAATAAATAAATAAATAGGAACGATAATGATGGCCTTTAAATCATAGCTGTAAGAAGAAAATGAGAGAATGAATATAAAGCACAAAGCATAAATCTCTTATATATTCAGTCGGTATTTCCAGCTTCATCATGAGTATGATTATCGACACTTTCACTTGTAATATTTTTATTGCTATTATATAGCAAATGTAGCTAGCTCACTGTAGAAGATTTAGAAATCCAGGAAAATAAAAATAAAATAAATCCCCACTTTTTACCACTTGAAGTAGACCAGTTTTTAATTTTGCATGTACCCTTTCAGCCTTTCTACAAGAATGTACTTCCAAAATTAGAAATTTATCATGTGTGCAGTGTTAGCATCTTCTTTTTTCATGATGGTTGGCCCTGCACAAACTTACATGTAGAATCATTGCCTCCATCTCTTCTACCAGAGGAGTTCTTGCATCAAAGTGTATGAGCAATAAAGGATCCTCACACAAGTATGCCAAATTGAGTTTTAAAGAGATTATACTAATTATAAAGCCCTAAACAAAATAAGATATGGCTTACTACACCACCCCTGACTAGCACTGAATATCATGTTTTTAAATATTTCAAAGATGATGAAGAAATTTAATTTATATGTTAATTTTTAATTTTATTACTAGCAAAATAGAGCAATTTTTATATGCTTACTGGCCATTGGCACTTTTTGGTGAAATAAATTTTTGTGTCTTCTATTTCTCTTTTGGGGAGATCATGTCTTTTAAAATTTACTTATATGGCTAATTATTTATCAATGAGACAAATGCTTTTTATTATTTGTGGCTGTTATTGCAAATATTTTCCTATTTTTCATCTTTCCCTTTTTTATGGGTTGTTTTGTGTTATATGTATTTTATTCTTTATTATATTCAAGTGTTCTTAAATAAAAACCAATATATTTCACTGTAGATAGGATAAAAAATATAAAATACAAAGAAGAAATTTAAAGCACTTGTAATTGCACCACTAACATATTAACAAAGGAATAGAACTGAAGGTTGCTATATGGATATATATGCATGTATATTTGTATGTATGTATGTGTGTGTGTATATATATATATATACATTTTCAAATAAATGTCTGACATTGAGTATGCTATTTTGTAGCCTAATTTATCAACTTAGCAAAACATATTGAATATTTTCACATGCCATTTGATATTCTTCTAACACACTTTAAATTACTTCATAGCATTCTGTAGTATAGATGTAATACAATTTATTTCACTGATCTATTTTTATATATCTAGAATACTCTTTACTGTTTCTTTGTTTTAAGTACTCTATTGTAAATAAAACTGAGAGGAGCATTCTGATAGGTAAAATTTGCACATAATCTTAATCTAAAATTGTAGACATGGAATTGCCAGTTCAAAGAGACTATAAACATACAGTGAAATCCGCTTATCATCTGGACCTACAGTGTTCAAATGTTTATATTCTTTCACTTGTACCCAAAATAAATATATAATATTTTAAATATTTAAGAAAAATAATCTCTTCTTTTTTAATTGTATTTGATTTCTGATGACTTTGAACCTTCTTTACGGGTTTTTTGGCATTTGATTTCTGGTGATGTGAATTGAATGACTATAACTTTACTTAATTTTCTCTTAGATAATCTGCAACAATCTCTTGAAATTTATCTTCTAGATATTGTCTTCATTTGGTATTTGTCTTTAATTTCTCAGTTAGGCTTTTAATGTTCAAACATTTAATTTTATATTTTCAAATGAGTGGATCTTACCTTTTTTAGGTTCTGTTTTAAAGTTTATGCTGAGAAAGACCTTCAGAAAGCTAAACTAAATATTAACATACATTTTTTTTCAAATTCAACTATGACTTTGTATTTACATTTAAATCATCCATACTGGATGTATTTTGTTGTATTGTTTAAGGTGAGAATGCAACATTTATTTTCCCCTCAAGTTGCCCCAGAGCTGTTTACTGAATTCCTTTTATATACGCACTGCTCCTAGGATTCATTTTGTTTCAATTATTTGCCTAACGTACAATTCTTCAAAGCATGCACAAGTAAACATATTAAAGTATTTTAAAATTATAAGAGAATACAACAAAATATTGTGAGATAGTATTAACATGTGTTCTAATATCTAATGGTATATATATTCTTGCTCTACTTCATATTTTTGGAACCACATTAAATTTACTATTAATTTGTTGGTGATTGACATCTTTATAATACTACTAGTTTCTTCATAAAGACAATATGGCATTCAATTTGTCCAAGACATTTTTCCAGTTATATCAGTTCATTACATTCCATAAGAGCATGTCTATTTTTAAAATGCTTATTCTAATGTACTTTGAGTGTTAATGATACACTGAAACTTTTTTTTAGTTAGCATTTGTTTTCATGAATACTGGAAAACCACTTATTTATTAGTACTATGACTAGTCAACCAATTGAATTTTTAATATTGATAGTTTTTCATCTTCCTCTATAATAATGTTATCTTTTTCTTTCCAATATTTATTTCTTATTTATTTTCCTAGTCTTATTGCATTGGCCCAAATTCCAAAACTTATTGTGAAACCAAGCTGGGAATCTTCAGAAGGACTTCGGGAGATCTGAGGCTTCCTCCAAAATACATTCAATATTATATATTTTTTGAAGGACAGAGATTCCATAGTTTTTGTCAGAATCTCAAAAGGTTGCATCATCCTCCAAATTTAAGAATCTCTGCTCTAATGTGTTTTTTTTTAATTTTTTTTTCAACGTTTATTTATTTTTGGGACAGAGAGAGACAGAGCATGAACGGGGGAGGGGCAGAGAGAGAGGGAGACACAGAATCGGAAACAGGCTCCAGGCTCTGAGCCATCAGCCCAGAGCCCAACGCGGGGCTCGAACTCACAGACCGCGAGATGGTGACCTGGCTGAAGTCGGACGCTTAACCGACTGCGCCACCCAGGCGCCCCTCTGCTCTAATGTTTTACTTGTAAGTGTAGTGTTATCTATTATTTTTACATAGATATCCAGATTGTATTGAGAAAGTAGTTTGGGTTATAGAGGAAAAATGAAATCCTGGGGAACTTAACTACCATGACCTTCCTTGGGTTCTGAGATATCTAGCTGGTCCAACTTCTCTCCATCTTTCAGAATCTTCTTTTGTTTCTTTCACATATAACGTCTAGGGGTTTTAGTGACACTTAGTGGAAAGAATAAGGAAAAATATATCTCCCCTCTCTTCCTAGAAAGAGTTCTCTGATTTATTTTTTTCCTTTGCAGTTGTGCTAACGTTTCTGTTTGGTTGTGATTTATAGGGGTCTTTAAAATTCATTTTGCTTTATTTTTATCATTTTCTAGTCAGTTACTTAACAGAATTTTCCCCTATCTTCAAATTAAAAAAAAAAAACTTTCACTAATATAAAGAAATGTTTGTGTAAATCTTTTAAAATTTATTTTGTTTTGTTCTTAGGGGTTCTTTCAGTTCAAAGTCATGCCTTCCTTTAGCTCAGAGACATTTATTCTTCCCCTGGTACTTCTCTGAGTATTGTCTCTCTTTCCTTTTTGTCATGTCATTCTGAAATGCCTAGCAAGTTGCTTGTATTTCCTATATTTTCCTTTATTATTACTCTCATTATTTTCATAGTTTCAAAATTTTTCTCAGTGATGTGGGCATGATTTCTCAAACTTATATTCTAATTCATCACTTCAGTTTTCTTAAGTTTCTAACACTACACTCCACAACCTTTTAATTTGATAATCATGGTTTGCCATTCTCATCCCCACTCTGTCCCAACCACCATGGTCTTTTCTGACCTAAGGCTGTTATTTTTAGTGACTGCTTATTCAGTATTCAATATCTTATGGGGCTTTGTTGAGAGTACATATTGAAAACAATCAACGTGTCTTTAGTTTCGTTCAGACTCTTTCTTGAGAAAGGGAACAACTGTTCTCATGTCTCGGATTTATTCCACTAATTTGAATTGTGTCTTCATACCTCTCATGACTTTCTCTACTTACTCTGAAAGCACAGGGCTGGGTTGTACTGAATGACAGTAGGAGTCTCTAATTAAGATTCTTTGTTTGTGGCATCAATGATCTTTTTATTATTATTAATTTTTGAAACTTGTATTTGGTTTTTCTGAAGTTGATCTCAAAACTGTAGACATTGCTTTATTTAATTTTAAGTGCTTCAGAGAAATCTTAGATCAGTCTGATCATTATTCTTTGGCAAGAATGACTTTCTCTTCCTTCATGGATGTTTTGGAGTTTTAAATACAACCTTCAAATTCAAATTACTCACCATTACCTGACTAATATTGAGCTTCAGTAGTTTGTCTATTGCTTAAAAATGGATTGTGTATGAAATCGGAGGATGAGTATACCACCTGATTTTCTTGATCCCAGGTACACAGATTTCATCCCTCCCCTAATTCACCTTATACCATTCATTTTCAATGTCAGAGTGATGTTTCTATGTGTTGTATGTGGCATATATAACAATGTCACTCCCATGCTTCATATATTCAGGCGGCTCTCTTTATCTGTAGAATAAGGTCCAAATTCCTTAGCATACAATAAAAGTCTATTGATGTAACGTATCCAAAACAAGGACCACAAGCTTGTTTCTCTTTTACTTTGTTTCAATTCTGGCTTCTAGTGCTCTTAATAATGTTTTTATTTCTGTTTTTAAGCTTGTATTTTTTGTATAATAGTTTCCTAACCACATCCAATTCCTTTATTACTTATTTTCCAACTTCATCTCATAATTCCTCCATTAAAATTCAATGTTCTAGATTACCAAACTAATGAGGAAAGAAGGGAATATGATAATAAGTTGAAATTTAGAAAGAAATCATACAAAATGTGATTTTGCAGAAATTCCCATTTTATTTTCTTAAGCATTAATGAGTTAGTCCTCAGATCAAGGTAGAATAGTCCAATGAATCACAGTCCAGTGGAAGTCTGAGAACTCTGGAATTCAACAGATGTGGTTTGGATTTGAGACCTACCACTTTCACTGCTTTCCTTAACTTCTCTGGGATAAGTTGCCTCCCCTATAAAATGCATATATAAAAGGACAAAACACAGGCATGTGTTAATTGTCCTCAATACACGCTCCTCCCAAATTACAGCCAGCAAGAAAGATTCATGAAGAGTAGAAAACTTATTAGATGCAGTATTCTGCATTGAATATATAAATTCTGCATTTTAAATATATTTCTAAAGTTTTTATAAATTCACATGTATGTGTTTTTAATGAAATCATGAACTTTGGGCTTGTATCTCAAAAGTTGAGGTGTTTTCAGGAATATAATTTCTTCCAAAATGTGCCCCTTGATGGCTCCTTCAGGGACTTATGGTTCTGATTTGGTATGACCATTCTGTACATGTTAATGTACAAATAAGGAAATATCAACTCTTCCAGAAGGTGGCCCAGGCCCATCTCAGAACTTAAGCTCTGGCCATTCTTCCTTGTGTCTTATTCTTAGACAGCTCAAGGCCCTTCCTTTTCCAACTGAGATCCCGACCCAGCCTCTTTTCCTGACACTAAAAAGGAGTCTGATAAACAAACCAAGATTCTGATTCCTCCAATCAAGAATTTCTCTTCATGACTGAAGCTGGAGATTCATTTCTGTATTGATGGCTGAAGGAAACCGAACAAGAGTTGGGGAGTTTATCCTCATGAGCTTCTCTTCCCTACCTACTGAAAT
>NW_024420081.1:0-4018 GCF_014898765.1 Herpailurus yagouaroundi | reverse complement strand
TGTGAATGAATGTTGTATTTTGTCAAATGCTTTTTCTAAATCTACTGAAATGATCATATGGTTTTTATCCTTTCCTTTATTGATGTGAGGTATCATGATGATTGATTTGCACATATTGAACCACGCTTGCATCCTGGGAATTAATGCAACTTGATTGGGGTGAATGGTTTTCTTAATGTATTGTTGGATTTGGTTTGCTAATATATATATATATATTACTTATTTTGAGAGAGAGAGTGGGGGAGGGGCAGAGAGAGAGAGAGGGAGAGGGAAAATCCCAAGCAGGCTCTGCGCTGTCAGCACAGAGCCTGACCTAGGGCTCAATCTTACAAACTGTGAGATCATGATTTGAGCTGAAATCAAGAGTTGGATGCTTAACCGATTCAGCCATCCAGATGCCCCAGTTTGGTAATATTTTGTTGAAGATTTTTGCATCTATGTTCATCAGAGACATTGGCCTGTAGTTATTTTTTCAGTGTCTTTATCTGGTTTTGGTATCAGGGTGATACTGGCCTCATAGAATGAATTTGGAAGTTTCCTCCCTCTTCTATGTTTTGGAATAGTTTGGGAAGAATAGGTACTAACTCTTCTTTAAATGTTTGGTACAATTTGCCTGTGAAGCCATCTCGTCCTGGACTTTTATTCATTCTAAGTTTTTTTAATTTTGATTTAGTGGTAATTGGTCTGTTCAAACTTTTTATTATAACCTGATTCAATTTTGGGAGTTTATATATTTACAGGAATTTTTCCCTTTCTTCTGTGTTGTCTAATTTGTTGGAAAATAGTTTTTTATAATATTCTCTTAAAGCTGTTTGTACTTCTGTGGTGTTGGTTATTTCTCCTCTGTCATTTGTGATTGTGTTTGAGTCCTTTATCCTTTTTTTTCTTGATAAGTCTCACTAGAAGTTTATCAATTTTATTATTTTTTCAAAGAAACAGCTCTTGGTTTCATTGATCTATTCTTAGTTTCTGTATCATTTATTTCTGCCCTAATCTTTATTATTTCCTTCCTTCTGCTGGTTTTAGGTCTTGTTTGCTATTCTTCCAGCTCCTTTACGTATCAGGTTAGGTTGTTTATTTGAGATTTTTCTTGCTTCTTGTGGTTGGCCTATATTACTATAAACTTCCCTCTTAGAACTGCTTTTGCTGTATCCCAAAGTTTTGGACCAATGTGTTTTCATTCTCATTTGTTTCCATATGTTTTTTGAGTTCTTCTATGATTTCGTGGGTGACCCATTCATTGTTTAGTAGCATGTTATTTAACCTTCATGTATTTGTAGTCTTTCCAGATTTTGTCTTGTTGATTTCTAGTTTCATAGCAATCGGTCAGAAAGATTCATGGTAAAAAAAAAATGCGTGATATAACTTCAGTCTTTGTGAATTCATTGAGACTTGTTTTGTAGACTTGTTTTGTGATCTATTCTGGATAATATTCTGTGTGCCCTTGAAAAGAATGTGTATTCTGCTGCTTTAGGATGGGATATTCTGAATATATCTGTTAAATCCATCTAGTCCAATGTGTAATTCAAAGCTACTGTTACCTTGTTGATTTTCGGTTTGGATAATCTGTTCATTGATATAAGCGGGATGTTGCAGTCCTCAACTATTATTGTATTACTATCAATTAGTTTCTTTATCTTTATTAACTGTTTTATGTATTTGGGTGCTTTAATTTTGGGTGTATAAATATTTACAACTATTATATCTTCTTGTATTGTCCTCTTAATGATTATATAGTGTCCTTCTTTGTCTCTTGTTTTAAAGTTTATTTTGTTTGATAGAAGTATTGCTACTTCAACTTCCTTTTCATTCTGCATGTGTCTTTAGGTCTGAAATAAACCTCTGTAGGCAGTATATGGATTTTTGGATTTTTTTTTAATCCATTTCATCACCCTCTTTCTTTTGACTGGAGCACTATTCCTTTCTCTTTATTTTTTGCATATCTATTACTAGTTTTGGATTTGTAATTAGCATCAATTTTATATATAGCATCTTCTGCATAGGGCCATCTATATTAAATTGATGGTCACTTAAGCTTGTACCCATTCTTACTTCTCTCCCTCCCGCCTGCCACATTTTAGGTATATGGTGTCCTTTACATTCTTTCATTTTGTGAGTCCCTTATTGACTTATTTTTACAGATATATTTTTTCTGCTTTTGTGCTTCCCACTTTGTTTACTCTTACTTATGGTCTTTCCACTCAAAAAGTCCCTTTTGACATTTCTTGTAGGGCTGGTTTAGTGGTCATGAATTCCTTTAACTTTTATTTGCCTAGAAAACCCTTTGTCTCTCCTTCTATTCTGAATGATAGCCTACTGGATAGAGTATTCTTGGCTGTATGTTTTACCTTTCAGCACTTTGAATATATCATGCCACTCCCTTCTTACCTGAAAAATTCCTGCTGAAAAATCAGTTGATAGCCTTATGGAGTTTCCCTTGTATGAAACTGCTTTTTTTCCCCCTCCCCTCTTTGTTGCTTTTAAGATTCTCTCTTTATCACTACTTCTTGCCATTTTATTTATTATTTTTCTTGGTGTGGACCTCCTTGGGTTGATTTTTTAGGTGCCTCTTTATGCCTCCTGGATTTGGATGTTTGCTTTCTCCATATATAAGGGAAGTTTTCAGCTATTATTTCTTGAAATAAATTTTCTGCCCTTTTTCTCTCTCTTCTCCTTTTGGGATCCCTATAATGTGAATGACATTGCTGTGTTCCTCTGACATATTTTCATTTTTCTATTGTTCTTTTTCCTTTTGCTGTTGTGCTTGGGTGCTTTCCGTTACTGTATCTACCAGCTCACGGATTCATTCCTCTGCTTCCTCTTGTTTACTAGTTATTCCTTTTAGTGTATTTTTAATTTGAGTTATTGAATTTCATCTCTGATTGTTTTTAATATTTTCTTTCTCTTAGTTGAAGATTTCAATGAGATTCTCCACACTTTTCTCAAGTCTAGTGAATATACTTAAGGCCATTGCTTTGAAATCTTTACCAGGCATATCACTCATCTCCATTTAATTAAGCTCTTTTGCTGTGATTTTGTTCTTTCACACACACACACACACACACACACACACACACACACACACACTAAAAGGTAGACATATCTAACTATTTTCACTTAAAATGTTTTTAAGATTCAACTGTGCTGTAATTTGTATCAGTCTTCATATGTCATTTCATTTTATGGCTAAATAATAATCCATTGCATCGCTCTAGCACATTTTGTTCATTCATTTATCAGTTGATTGGTTTTTCTACCTTTTGGCTGTTGTAAATAGTACTGCTCTGAATACTTGTGTATAAGTTTTTGACTCAAAACAGTAAAAAAATAGTAAGAAGTGAAAAATATTCAAATACATATAAATAGCAAAATGCATCATTTCCCTGCCCCTGCAAGACCACTTTCTTGATTAAAATTCTATAAATTTTATCTAAAATTCAGTTCACTAATGATCTCTGAGAATTGTGTGAACATTAGATTTATTTGACTGTATTTTTTTCACTAATTTTTTATTTACAGGTATTCAATATACCCAAAGAAATAATAAGTGACTTGAAGCAGAGGTGAATGTTTTTGGGTTTTATTCTCCACTGCCTGTAGAACATGCTTAGATAATCAGAGGTGCTTATTAAAGCTCACTGGTTTGATATTTCTAGCTAACTCTTAAATGATGGCTGTTCTAACTTCCATTCCATGAATCTCTCTGGTCCAGATGAAAATAATCATTGTAAATTCCCATAAGACTTTTGACATATATTCTTGTTGTGAGCCAAATAATACCATCTTTGCTATTTAATGAATCCCATTGCAAGATGTTTTCTTGGTCAAGCCCCAAGTTTCTACAATATCCATTTTATCTACAGCTGCTAAACAACTAATGATCAAGTCATTTATTTATATATAAAATTACCTCCTATATGCTCTCTGTCAGAGCCTACCTAACACTGAATAATCTTAAGCCCTGATTCTGCTGTAGATCTGGTAAGTTTAAGTGTTTTACAAAATTATTTCTACTGTA
>NW_024420080.1:0-2037 GCF_014898765.1 Herpailurus yagouaroundi | reverse complement strand
CAAGTCAATAATCTTGACTCCACTCTTCACTTCCCAGCCTCTCAACATATGGTCATCTGGGTTCTGGCCTTCACCTCCCAGTTGTATCATTCCCACCAAGGTCATCCTGTCGTAGCTCAATGCAAGTTGTCTCTTGCCCTTCTCGATCCCACTGTAGCAACTGACCCATTAGACCTCTCCCTCTCTCCCAACCCCAATAGTTAATCAAGACCTCTCACGTGTATGTCTTGAAACAATTGCCTCATCTTCCCACTACTTCCATTCTTGCGCAACTAACATAGGCCAGGCCACCATCATCTCATGCGCAGCCTTAAAATTGGCCTGTTTACTTTTCCTGCCACCCACTTCCATTTCACGTCAACCCATTCTCCATCTCCAATCAGAATGATCTTTTAACAATGAAAGCTCAGCAATCAGTCAGTGAATGATTGAAATTCTTCAATGGCTTCTCAGTACTTTCCGGAAAAAGCACAAAGTTCTTTACTGGTTTGCAAGGTCCTGCAGACCTTGGTTACTTCTCCAGCTTCATCTCTTAAAAGAAGCCTGTATTCTCTCCTCACCTTTTTGCTCCAGGTATACTGAAGTACCACGTATGTATCTATTTCCCAGGTCCTCTTGTATCTCTGGTGGCTGTTACTATGTTTCAGGCATTATCCAAAGTCATTTTCACACATTGGAATTTTGTTCACTTATCTGTTTATTTTGGTCTTTATTTACTTATTTATTATTTTTGATGAATAAAAATTTTATGTATTTGAGACTTACAATGTGATATGTTGATATATGCATACACTGACAAGTGATAACCACAATGAAACTAGTTAACATATCCATCACCACCCATAGCTACTTTGTTTTGTGGTGTGGTTAGAATGCTTGAGATCTGCTCTCTTCGTCAATTTCAAGTATACGATATGGTATTGTTAACTGTAGTCACCGTACTGTACGTTAGGTCGCTAGAACTTGTGCATCTTACAATGGAAAGTTTGTACGTTTTGATCAGTATCTCCCCCTTTTGCCCATCCTCCAACCTCTGGTAACTACCCTTCAACTCTCTGTCTCTACAAGTTCAACTTTTCTTTAGACGAAGAGTTCACATGTGCATGAGATTATACAATATCTGTCTGTTTGCGTCTGACTAATTTCACTTAGAATCATGTCCTCTGGGTTCACCCACGTTGTCAGAAATGGTAGAACTTCCTTCTTTCTTCTGGCCAGATACTATTCCACTGAATGCACAGGCCATTTTTCTTTCTTTTGATGGCCACTTCAAGTTGTTTCCATATCTTGGCTACTGAATAATATTGCAATGAACATGGGAGTATAGATGTCTCATTGAGATAGTGATCTACACCCAGAAGTGGGATTGCTGGATCATATGGTATTTCTATTTTTAAGTTTTTGAGAACCTCCAAACTGTTTTCCACAATGGCTGTACCAATTTACATTCCTGGAAATAGTGCTTAAGGGTTCACTTTTCCTCCACATCCTTGCCCACAGTTGTTATCTTTTGACTTTTGGAGAACAGCCATCCTAACAAACAGGTGTGAGGTAATAGCTCATTGTGGTTTGGGTTTGCATTTGCCTGACAATTAGCGATGTTGAGCATCTTTTCTCATACCGGTTAGCCTTTTGTATGTCTTCTTTGGAAAAAGTCTATTTGGGTCCTTGCCCACTTTTTCACCCTGTTATATGGTTTCTTTGCTGTTGACTTTGGGAAAATTGTAAGAGGAAACTTTATTTAAAATGGAAGTGTTGAATTACTCTATTGTATACCTGAAACGAATGCAACACTGTATGCTAATGAACTGGAAAGAAAATAAAACCTTAAAGAAAATGGAGTCAGGGGGGCCAGAAGGGGGAAGCTCACAGGCTCTACCACGTGTCATTTCCTGCAGACCCACTGGAAGGAGACATATCTTGTAAGCTGACACTACTTCAGCTACTGCTATACTACCTCAGCAAGAGAAAGAAGGGTCTTTCTTCTTCCCTCATGATGGCCCAGCTGATGACGGTCACAACTTAAGCAATGAAAAG